>NW_026887584.1:0-86859 GCF_032173495.1 Musca vetustissima
GTTAGGAAAACATTAAACATGTGCCATTTAATGTAACCTCCAATGGGAATCCAATGGGCCTGGGATGGGAATGATGAGGAGGATTTTTGAAGAATATTTTTTCAGGGTACCCAAACAAGGCGTGGATTTTTTAAAGAATATTTTTTAGGGTTCTACACAAGGCGTGGATTTTTTAAAGAATATTTTTTCAGGGTACCCAAACAAGGCGTGGATTTTTTAAAGAATATTTTATTCAGGGTACCCAAACAAGGCGTGGATTTTTTAAAGAATATTTTTTCAGGGTACCCAAACAAGGCGTGGATTTTTTAAAGAATATTTTTTTCAGGGTACCCAAACAAGGCGTGGATTTTTTAAAGAATATTTTTTTCAGGGTACCCAAACAAGGCGTGGATTTTTTAAAGAATATTTTTTTCAGGGTACCCAAACAAGGCGTGGATTTTTTAAAGAATATTTTTTTCAGGGTACCCAAACAAGGCGTGGATTTTTTAAAGAATATTTTTTCAGGGTACCCAAACAAGGCGTGGATTTTTTAAAGAATATTTTTTCAGGGTACCCAAACAAGGCGTGGATTTTTTAAAGAATATTTTTTTCAGGGTACCCAAACAAGGCGTGGATTTTTTAAAGAATATTTTTTCAGGGTACCCAAACAAGGCGTGGATTTTTTAAAGAATATTTTTTCAGGGTACCCAATCAAGGCGTGGATTTTTTAAAGAATATTTTTTCAGGGTACCCAATCAAGGCGTGGATTTTTTAAAGAATATTTTTTAGGGTTCTACACAAGGCGTGGATTTTTTAAAGAATATTTTTTCAGGGTACCCAAACAAGGCGTGGATTTTTTAAAGAATATTTTATTCAGGGTACCCAAACAAGGCGTGGATTTTTTAAAGAATATTTTTTCAGGGTACCCAAACAAGGCGTGGATTTTTTAAAGAATATTTTTTGTCAGGGTACCCAAACAAGGCGTGGATTTTTTAAAGAATATTTTTTTCAGGGTACCCAAACAAGGCGTGGATTTTTTAAAGAATATTTTTTTCAGGGTACCCAAACAAGGCGTGGATTTTTTAAAGAATATTTTTTCAGGGTACCCAAACAAGGCGTGGATTTTTTAAAGAATATTTTTTCAGGGTACCCAAACAAGGCGTGGATTTTTTAAAGAATATTTTTTTCAGGGTACCCAAACAAGGCGTGGATTTTTTAAAGAATATTTTTTCAGGGTACCCAAACAAGGCGTGGATTTTTTAAAGAATATTTTTTCAGGGTACCCAATCAAGGCGTGGATTTTTTAAAGAATATTTTTTCAGGGTACCCAAAAAAGGCGTGGATTTTTTAAAGAATATTTTTTCAGGGTACCCAAAAAAGGCGTGGATTTTTTAAAGAATATTTTTTCAGGGTACCCAAAAAAGGCGTGGATTTTTTAAAGAATATTTTTTCAGGGTACCCAAAAAAGGCGTGGATTTTTTAAAGAATATTTTTTCAGGGTACCCAAAAAAGGCGTGGATTTTTTAAAGAATATTTTTTCAGGGTACCCAAAAAAGGCGTGGATTTTTTAAAGAATATTTTTTCAGGGTACCCAAAAAAGGCGTGGATTTTTTAAAGAATATTTTTTCAGGGTACCCAAAAAAGGCGTGGATTTTTTAAAGAATATTTTTTCAGGGTACCCAAAAAAGGCGTGGATTTTTTAAAGAATATTTTTTCAGGGTACCCAAAAAAGGCGTGGATTTTTTAAAGAATATTTTTTCAGGGTACCCAAAAAAGGTGTGGATTTTTTAAAGAATATTTTTTCAGGGTACCCAAAAAAGGCGTGGATTTTTTAAAGAATATTTTTTCAGGGTACCCAAAAAAGGCGTGGATTTTTTAAAGAATATTTTTTCAGGGTACCCAAAAAAGGCGTGGATTTTTTAAAGAATATTTTTTCAGGGTACCCAAAAAAGGCGTGGATTTTTTAAAGAATATTTTTTCAGGGTACCCAAAAAAGACGTCGATTTTTTAAAGAATATTTTTTCAGGGTACCCAAAAAAGGCGTGGATTTTTTAAAGAATATTTTTTCAGGGTACCCAAAAAAGGCGTGGATTTTTTAAAGAATATTTTTTCAGGGTACCCAAAAAAGGCGTGGATTTTTTAAAGAATATTTTTTCAGGGTACCCAAAAAAGGCGTGGATTTTTTAAAGAATATTTTTTCAGGGTACCCAAAAAAGGCGTGGATTTTTTAAAGAATATTTTTTCAGGGTACCCAAAAAAGGCGTGGATTTTTTAAAGAATATTTTTTCAGGGTACCCAAAAAAGGCGTGGATTTTTTAAAGAATATTTTATTCAGGGTACCCAAACAAGGCGTGGATTTTTTAAAGAATATTTTATTCAGGGTACCCAAACAAGGCGTGGATTTTTTAAAGAATATTTTATTCAGGGTACCCAAACAAGGCGTGGATTTTTTAAAGAATATTTTATTCAGGGTACCCAAACAAGGCGTGGATTTTTTAAAGAATATTTTATTCAGGGTACCCAAGCAAGGCGTGGATTTTTTAAAGAATATTTTATTCAGGGTACCCAAACAAGGCGTGGATTTTTTAAAGAATATTTTTTTCAGGGTACCCAAAAAAGGCGTGGATTTTTTAAAGAATATTTTTTCAGGGTACCCAAAAAAGGCGTGGATTTTTTAAAGAATATTTTTTCAGGGTACCCAAAAAAGGCGTGGATTTTTTAAAGAATATTTTTTCAGGGTACCCAAAAAAGGCGTGGATTTTTTAAAGAATATTTTTTCAGGGTACCCGTGGATTTTTTAAAGAATATTTTTTCAGGGTACCCAAAAAAGGCGTGGATTTTTTAAAGAATATTTTTTCAGGGTACCCAAAAAAGGCGTGGATTTTTTTCAGGGTATCAAAGAAAAAAATTTAAGCACTTAGGTGCCTCCATTTGGTCAAATCTGTTCACACCATCCAGTGATGATGATGCTGCTGTCGACCATATACATGCGTGGTGATGTGTCTGTACTGCTGCGTGTGTTGTCTATAATATATGGACGATCACGGAGAAGAAGAAGCAAATGAAAGATGAGTCTTCATTTCTTCTTCATCGTCGTATTTTTTATAGCAATGACTTATGACCGATCACATCATCTTTTAAACATTAAACAGCCATTTGGAATTGTGTTTTTTGTTGCTGTTTGGTTTGAGCGTAAGTAACAGCTTCTGTTAGGAGAGAGCGATATGGTGTACAAATATCCAGCGGTGGAGGCCAATCAGATAGACAAAAATCATCGTACACAGCAGATGGACGATGGTCAAAGCTCATGCCTTCCAGCAGCTGCTAAGGAGATGCCTTGAGTACAAAGTAATAAAAAGTATTTTTATGGGGTTTTGTTGTTGGGGTTGTTGTGGTGGCTGTTGCTGATGTTGTCGTCATTACTATTTTCATGTGCTAGACTTGTTGACGTCTTTTTTTCGACTACCCGACAATTGCTGTTCCGGCTGTCCCGTGCTATGCTGTGTAGCAAAAAAGCTTTGCAAGCAAGCCCCATAAGCGTTTTGATTAAATACAACACAACAATTTTTTTCCTCTAAAAATATGTGGTATTTTGTGTGTTGTTGTATCGAATTTAAATTTTCTACTTTTTCTTTAGTCACCGCGCCGAACAGCAAGGAATCGGCAAAGTAAAATGCAGCAACATGACGACATCAATGCATAATTGCAACATCATCCATGATGGAGCAACAAAAAACAAAACAAACACCGATTTAAAGGAGCACAACAACACCGGCACCTAGGAATTGGAAAAAAATCAGCAGCAACAACAACAAACTGGCATTTCAACTCTTTAACTGCTCCTGTGTACCACTGCCGCAAAGCCAGGCAACCTGTGGTGCTGTTGCCTTGATTGTAGCATTTTCAAAGGCTCTCTAGTTTGCTGGGACTATTATACAAGTTACCTCTATAATCGCTCGTTATTATTGCAAGTGATTGGAATTTTTTCGCACCCCCCTCTCTTCTCTCTGCGTCTTATTCGCATAAATTTATGTTAGAGGATTCCAACATTGTTAGGTTTTTGTTGGGTACTTTTTACAAATATTAAGACATTCGGGATAAACGGTAGGGGAAATGGATGAAGTCTTACATGATATTTAAGGCCAAGGGAGAAACTCTTTAGACAAACGGAAGGGCGATAATTTTATAACTGACGTGGATTTTTTAAATATATTTTTTTATGACTGTAACAGCCGTAAAAATTCCACGCCAAATAGGCTTTAAAAAATCCACGCCTTGCATAGAACCTAAAAAATAGGCTTTAAAAATCCACGCCTTGCATAGAACCTAAAAAATAGGCTTTAAAAATCCACGCCTTGCATAGAACCTAAAAAATAGGCTTTAAAAATCCACGCCTTGCATAGAACCTAAAAAATAGGCTTTAAAAAATCCACGCCTTGCATAGAACCTAAAAAATAGGCTTTAAAAAATCCACGCCTTGCATAGAACCTAAAAAATAGGCTTTAAAAAATCCACGCCTTGCATAGAACCTAAAAAATAGGCTTTAAAAAATCCACGCCTTACATAGAACCTAAAAAATAGGCTTTAAAAAATCCACGCCTTGCATAGAACCTAAAAAATAGGCTTTAAAAAATCCACGCCTTGCATAGAACCTAAAAAATAGGCTTTAAAAAATCCACGCCTTGCATAGAACCTAAAAAATAGGCTTTAAAAAATCCACGCCTTGCATAGAACCTAAAAAATAGGCTTTAAAAAATCCACGCCTTGCATAGAACCTAAAAAATAGGCTTTAAAAAATCCACGCCTTGCATAGAACCTAAAAAATAGGCTTTAAAAAATCCACGCCTTGCATAGAACCTAAAAAATAGGCTTTAAAAAATCCACGCCTTGCATAGAACCTAAAAAATAGGCTTTAAAAAATCCACGCCTTGCATAGAACCTAAAAAGTAAGCCGTAAAAAATCCACGCCTTGCTTAGAACTTAAAAAATAGGTTTTAAAAAATCTACGCCTTGCATAGAACCTAAAAAATACTTACTTAGCTGGCTTGTGACATAATTTTCGTTCCATAAGCCGAACTAAGAAAAGATTTCAGGCGCGCCGGTCTTTTGCGCAGTTTTTCCGATTTGAAATACCATTTTTGGCAATGTTGTCTTCCACTTGGTCTTTCCATCTTATTCATGGTCTTCCCCTTCTGTGTAAACCATCTGCTGGTTCGCTTTTATATGCCTTTTGGGCTGGGGCATCTTCATCCATTCTTACAACATGACCTAGTCAACGTTGTCGCTGCAGCTCATGGTTCATTCGACGGCGATATTCACCGTCACTGCAGATCGGCCCATAGATCTTTCGGAGCCTCATCTGCTTGCGCAAGTACCCATGCTTCAGA
This sequence comes from Musca vetustissima, assembly GCF_032173495.1. NCBI lineage: Eukaryota > Metazoa > Arthropoda > Insecta > Diptera > Muscidae > Musca > Musca vetustissima. Next base: position 5,367 of record NW_026887584.1, read on the forward strand.
TCCATATAACAGCACGGATAGTGTCAGCGTGTTGTGGAGTGTGAGCTTGGTCTGGCGGGAGGTGGCCTTGCTTTTGAGTTGTTTGCTCAGACCATCACTATCCTTCTCCGAAGTTCAAAACTGATGTCATTCGTTTTATTTATGGCGGTGCCAAGGTATCTAAAATGTTTAACTACCTCGAAGCTGTAGTTCTCTACAGTTCTACGTCTTGCCTGTTGATACCATCAGCTTGGTCTTCTCTTCGTTTATTGCCAGACCCACTTTGGCAGAAGGACTCAATTTGTTCAAAGGTGGATGTTACCGCTCTCAGTGTTCGACCCATTATGTCGATGTGATCGGCGTAGGCGAGTAACATGTTTGTTTGGTGTACAGAGTGCCATTTCTGTTCACTTTTGCCTCTCGTATGACCTTTTCCAACAGGATTTGAAAAAGGTCACACGAAAAACTATCACTATGAATCCCCGTTCGGTATTAAAGAGCTCCGATAGGTCCTTTCCGACTTTAAATGCTGATCTTGCGCCAGTTAAAGTTTTCCTGCATAGCCATATTAATTTTGCAGGAATGCCAAACGCAGACATGGTTTTATACACCTCTGAACGGATAGGGCTATCGAATTCGGCTTTATAGTCGACGAATAGATGTGTTTTTCGTGTTTTTTTTCAGGATTTGGCGCAGAGTGAAAATCTGGTCGATGGTGGATTTGCCAGGGCCGCATTGGTATGGTCCAATAATGTCATTGACCATTGGCTTCAATCGTTCACACAGTACGCTGGATAACACTTTATATGCGATGGGAAGGAGACTTATTCCTCTATAGTTGGCACATATCGTCTTGCCTCCTTTTTTGTGCCCTTTTTTGTGCTGACGTTCCACTCACTGGGCATGCATTCTTCTAGCCAAATTGTACTAATCAGCTCCTTACCAGCATCTGACCACCAGTCTTGAATAGTTTGGCTTGTAACCCATCGACACCTGCTGCTTTATCATACTTCAGCCGAGTGATTGTTATTCTGACTTCATCTTGGCTAGGTGGTGCACACTCTATACCGTCATCTATTATTGGTTCTGGGGTATCCTCTTCACCGCTACTATTTGTTACCAGAAGTTTTTCAAAATGCTCCTTCCAGATCCTCAGCACGCTGTCTGTATCTGTCACCAGGTTTCCTCCTTTATCTCTACAGGAGGATGTGCCTACACCAAAGTCGTCGGTTTGGTGTTTTACCCGTTGGTAGAATTTTCGGACTTCATTCTGACTCCTGTACATCTCGATTTGCTCATGCTCACGTATTTCTTGTTTTTTCATATTTTTTCTCCTCACTCCTTTTCTCCCGATAGTTCTCCATCGCATTACGTGTTGCTACTGTCCGCAGGGTTGCCTTATACGCTGCGTTTTTCATATCAGTAGCATTACGACACTCCTCATCGTACGACGGATTTCTTGATGGTGGTCTTTGGTACCCAAGTGTTGCTTTTGCTGCAGTTTGTAGGGAGTGGCAATTCTCTGCCACTATGCTTCTATACTATTATCGGGACAAGGGGTGCTTTCGTCAAGCAGTTGGGTAAGTTGAGCGGAGTACGCTTCTGCTATCTGTTGTGTTTGCAGCTTTTCGACGTCAAATTTCCGTGTTACAGTAGATCGCACCTTTGCTGCCACATTAAGACGGGTTCGTACCGTAGCTGCCACAAGGTAATGGTCCGAATCGATATTCGCTCCTCGGATCGAACGGACATCTAAAACACTGGATGAATGCCTTCCGTCTATCACAACATGATCAATTTGATTTCTCGTTACTTGATCAGGAGAAATCCAGGTGGCCTTGTGTATATCGAGATGCTTGAATCTGGTGCTGCTAACTACCATGTTTTTTGCTGCCGCGAAGTCAGTCAACCTCATGCCATTGTCGGATGTTTCTTCATGAAGGCTGAATTTTCCGACGGTGGGGCCAAAGATATTTTCCCTTCCGTTTTTTGCATTAAAATCTCCTAGCAGAATTTTAATGTAATGGCCAGGGCAACGGTCAATTTTAATGTCATGGCCAGGGCGACAGTGTCCACAATTGAGATGAAAGAGGGACCAAGATAAGCCTGGGCTTCGCCATGTTAAAGCCAATCAGAGCCATTGCTTGGTATCTATCATCCCCTACGCCACGCCGTTATATAGAACCTACAAAATAGGCTCTAAAAAATCCACGCCTTGTTTGGGTTCCTTAAATAATATTCTTTAAAAAATCCAGACCTTGTTTGACACCATAAAAATATTCTTTAAAAAATCCATGCCTCTAAAATAAGGACTAACTACCCTCATCATACCACCCCGCCACTTTGGACCACATTGTTGTTCATAATGTTTTCATTTTTTTCCTGTTGTTGTTGTTGCAACAACTAACCGAAGAATGTTGGTCAAGTGATTGTTATGTTATGTTTTATTTTTAGGTTTTATTTTCCATTTTCAATTTTTTTTTGTGGTCTTGCAACAACAGTCATATGCAGCAACAATCACTGCAAAATAAACCACAACACATAGACATCGGCAACAGGTCTAGTAGTTATCCTAGCTGCAAAAGTTTTAGCCATGAAAACAACATCTGCTGTTTAAATGATCCGAACATTTTTAAACAGCAGGGAATTCTTCGAAGTTTTTTTTCAAAATACAATAACACCAACAACAACACAATAATAAACGTTGTAAAAAGAGTCCAGTCGGTTAAGAAGTCAGCCTCGTTAGGCTATTCTGGTAGTGAAGTAGTTGTTGTTTTTGTTCGATTATATGTTATTGTTTTTTTTTTTTTTTTTTTTGAGTTTGGGAGACAATCTCATATTCTGTGGTCGGTCAATGGCACCAACAAGTCTATCAGGTTAAGCCATATATTGTTCCAATATTGTTATGGGGTCTACTGGAAAATATGAAAGAGAGACTTTCTTTCTTAGGTGAGCCGAAGGGCATCTGAGGGATTTTTCTGTAGACTAGCTGAGGGGAGTCTTCTCCCAAGATGAAATGTGCCCTTACCTTGTCTACAATCTCTCCCTTAACTAGTCTTCACCAATCCTTAAAAAATATATATTTTTTTAAATTTGAAGCAAACACGTGCCGCTTTTGAATTTCTACAACAATTAACCGATTAACATTTTTTTTGCTGTTAAATGTCGGAAATCATAAAATTCATATTTGAAATAAAATTTTTTATTGCCTTTGTGTTTGATGCTAGTTAGTAACACGCACTAGCACTACATACATAGATATGCATGTATGTGTGTGTGAATGAATGCCTATATAATTGTTGCAAATTAATATTTTATTTAACTTAATGCAGTGTTAATTATTACGACCATAATGAGGGAAGACTGGCACGAGAAAGCCAACAACAACAAAAAATACAGAAGTGGTCGTAAAAAATAAAAAATATTAAAATTATGCTATAAAAAATAAATTGAAACATTTTTTGTGGAATTTCGAGGGGTAGCTGAATTTTTATTACCCTGAAATGACATTTGAATTAGATGACATTGACACATTTTTAGATAAAATATTCGAAGAACAAAAAATTGAGATTATTCTAATGAGAATTTTTTTCGGGCAGGGGATGATGGAAGCCAATCATAGCCGTTGCTCTGATTGGCTTTAACATGGCGAATTCCAGGCTTACCTCCCCGTGGTGCCACTTGGGGTATCATTTTTCATCACCCGATGAAATAGTGAGCTAATATGTGCCGCGAGTTCACCCATAACAACTATAAAAAATGGGTTGAGGCGTCGGGTTAGTTGCCTACACTCGGAAAACCCATCCTACTATGAAAAAGCAAAGAAGAAGAAAACCAAACCCTCCTAATGTTGACGACCCCCGCAAACGTATAAAGGAAAACGATTTGCGAATCTGCACATGGAATGTGCGCATGTTGTACAGAAGAGACGCAGTGTTCGCATTGGCGGATGTACTCAAGAAGTACAAAGCCGATATTATTGCCTTACAGGAAATGCGATGGAAAGGGACTGGCATAAGTAAATCAGATGATTACCCCCTGTATTATAGCTGCCATGAAACGAGACATGAATTTGGCTGCGGATTTATAGTTAATAGGAGAATAAAAGACCTCGTCTCCAAATTCACCCCCGTAGATGAGCGAATTGCTATAATCCGTATAAAAGCGAAGTTATTCTACATCAGTCTCATTTGCGCCCATGCTCCGACCGAAGACAAAGATCAGCAGACTAAAGACATATTTTATGAGCTCCCAGAAACAGCATATGATCGTTGCCCTGGCCATGAGATTAAAATTCTTCTAGCAGATTTTAATGCAAAAATCGGAAGGGAAAATATCTTTAGCCCCACCGTCGGAAAATTCAGCCTCCATTAAGAAACATCAGACAACGGTATTAGGTTGATTGACTTCGCGGCAGCAAAAAAAAACATGGTAGTTAGCAGCATCAGATTCAATCATCTCGATATACACAAGGCCACCTGGATTTCTCCTGATCAAGCAACGAGGAATCAAATTGATCATGTTGTGATAGACGGAAGGCATTCATCAAGTGTATTAGACGTTCAGTCGATCCGAGGTTATACACCAAACGAGTTATACACCAAACCGAAGATTTTGGTGCAGGTACATCCTCCTATAGAGATGAATATGGGATCCTGGTGACAGATACATACAGCGTGTTGAGGATCTGGAAGGAGCATTTTGAATCAAATAGTAGCGGTGAAGAGGATACCCCAGAACCAATAATAGACGGCGGTATAGAGTGTATACCACCTAGCCAAGATGAGGACCTAAAAGCAATCAATCGGCTGAAGAATAATAAATCAGCTGGTGCCGATGGGCTACAAGCCAAACTATTCAAGCTTGGTGGTCATATGCTGGTCAGGAGCATGCTCCAGCTGATTAGTACAATTTGGCTAGAGGAATGCATGCCCAATGATTGCAACCTCAGTATCCTGTGTCCCGTGCACAAAAAATGAGACAAGACGATATGTGTGACCTTTTTAACATCCTGCTGGAAAAGGTCATACGAGAGGCAAAAGTGAACAAAAATTACACTCTGTACACCAAATAACACCAGTTACTCGCCTACGCCTATCACTTCGACGTAATGGGTCGAACACTGAGAGCGGTAAAAGCCACCTTTGAACAAATTGAGAAGGAGTCCGCCAAAGTGGATGTGGCAGTAAACGGCGAGAAGACCAAGCTGATGGTATCAACGCGCAAGACGTCCAGCAGACTCGGACCAACTGTGGAACTTGAGAACTACAGCTTCGATGTAGTCAAAGATTTTATATACCTTGGTACCGCCATAAAAAAAACGAATGACATCAGTTTTGAAATTCGTAGAAGGATTGTGATGGCCAACAGATGCTACTATGGTCTAAGTAAGTACTTTAGAAACATAGCCACCTCCCACCAGACCAAACTCACACTTTGCAAGACGCTGATACTACCCGTGCTGTTATATGGATTTGAAGCATGGGTACATGCGCAAACAGATAAGGCAGCTCTTGGGGTGTTTGAAAGAAAAATTCTGCGAAAAATCTATGGTCCGATCTGCGTTGACGGTGAATATAGCTGTCGAATGAACCATGAGTTTTATCAGATATTCTCGGACGTCGACATTGTTAGACGTATTGAGCTGCAGCGACTACGTTGGCTAGGTCATGTTGTGAGAATGGATAAAGATGCCCCAACACAGAAGGCATATAAAAGCTAACCAGCTGATGGTTCACGTAGAAGGGGAAGGCCACGAATCAGATGGAAAGACCAAGTAGAAAACAACGTCTTGGAACGTGGTCTTTCAAATTGGAGATTTTAAAAATAATTTTTAGGAAACTTATACAAGGCCTAGATTTTCTAAATAATTTTTTCCGGCACTATAACAGGTGTTGATTTTTTAAATATTTTTTTATTTAATTCATTTTTATTATTGGAATAATAACTTTAAATGCAAATATGCCAAACATTAGAAATTACATTTTTTTATTATTAATTAAAATATTTAATTGTATTTATTGAATTATATGTTTGTAAAATTATATATAGAATTATGAATCATCATATTTATAAAATGCTACAGATTAAAAATAATTTTATGTTTTGTATACATACATATTTACATGTGATTCCCATATGCAAAATAACCCAAACGAGAGACAAACAATTGCCATAAATTGTCATCCATCACTGGAAATGGAATTTGGAATTTCTTTGAAATAACAACAACATCAACAACAACACCATCATCATCTCCATCACATCGAATGCAAAGTTCAATTGAAAATTTGTTTTATTTAATTTACTGATTGACTTCCCACCCTCCTCATCCCCATCCACCACCAGACCAAACAAACATTCCGCAAGACAATAGGTTTGAATTATTAGAATCAAATGAAGATTTTCATGGCAGACAAAAACTGGACAGTCCAAGATGGGTATGTTTGTAAGTATTTGCTACACACACATTCACATATAGTTGTCATGCAAATTAAAATTGGACCCAATTTGCTTGTAATGAAGAGGCACATGTCTTATTTTGTGCCTCTTCACACTTTCAGCGCGTAAAGATCTGATATCGCTTGCCATTCTGGCTACATGTCAACATTGATGACACAATAACGTCTAGGGGCTACACTCATTCAAAGTTCAATACTATTTTAATTGGAACAATTTGTATTATGGTTTAGATGTAAGTTCTTGGAAAATGTTTTGAAAATTATAAGTAAATGTTTTCTTTAAATATTTTTGGGTTCTATACAAGGCGTGGATTTTTCAAAGGATATTTTTTAGGCTTCTATACAAGGCGTGGATATTTTTTAGGCTTCTATGCAAGGCGTGGATTCTTTAAAGGATATTTTTTTGGGTTCTATACAAGGCGTGGATATTTTAAAGGATATTTTTTAGGCTTGTATACAAGGCGTGGATTTTTTAAAGGATATTTTTTAGGCTTCTGTACAAGGCGTGGATTTTTTAAAGAATTTTTTTAAACTTCTATACAAGGCGTGGATTTTTTAAAGGATGTCTTTTAGGCTTCTATACAAGGCGTGGATTTTTTAAAGGATATCTTTTAGGCTTCTATACAAGGCGTGGATTTTTTAAAGGATATCTTTTAGGCTTCTATACAAGGCGTGGATTTTTTAAAGGATATCTTTTTAGGCTTCTATACAAGGCGTGGATTTTTTAAAGGATATCTTTTAGGCTTCTATACAAGGCGTGGATTTTTTAAAGGATATCTTTTAGGCTTCTATACAAGGCGTGGATTTTTTAAAGGATATCTTTTAGGCTTCTATACAAGGCGTGGATTTTTTAAAGGATATCTTTTAGGCTTCTATACAAGGCGTGGATTTTTTAAAGGATATTTTTTAGGCTTCTATACAAGGCGTGGATTTTTTAAAGGATATTTTTTAGGCTTCTATACAAGGCGTGGATTTTTTAAATGTTAATTTTATTTAAATTATTTACAACTTAGTTTATTGCACATTGCTTTTATAACAATAAAAAGAAATGCAGATCCATAACATTAGTCCCTGTATGTCCTGTGACCACATGATAATCTCCCTGCTTAACTCCTTTATAAAAATTATATGAATCATTGTTATTGATAAATGATTCCAAATCACAAATATTTTTGGAATTCAATTCCAAGAAGTCTTTGACGACTTCTGAACACGCCAATGCACCAGCAGCATTTGTGGGTCCATCAATGCCATCAGTGCCGGCACTCAGGAAACAAACATTTCGCAAACGGCGATAGATTTCCAATGACAATCGCAAAGCTAATTCTTGATTACGGCCACCAAGACCAGAACCCGAGACCTAAAAGATACCAAAATAAAATTATATATTTCCTTTAAAAAAATAAATTAAAAGAGGGTGACCAACCTTCACCGTGGGTTCTCCAGCCGTAATTAGCATTAGTGGCTTCTTTGACTTTTGGCACATAAGCAGGGTTTTTAGGAAATGTTGAAAAATCCTTGAATCAAATGGAAATTTCTTCCTCAGCTCATATTCCTCAATAAGGCCTTCCTGGAAATCGTATATTGCCGCCAAAAAATCACAATAGGTCTTGGTGAGATCCTGTACATCTCCCTGCATGGTGGTGGATGCAATAAATGGATTATAATTACAATTCATGGCCTCGGAGACTGCAGCCGATGTGGCCACACGATTATCTCCCACCACATAAATTGAATTATTCTGTTGCGACATCACTTCCCCATCATTTCCAGTGGTAATTAGAATTTTCACATGTTCCGGCAAATCTTGCCATAGCTCGTATTTATTGAGAATTTCTTCAGGGGTGGTTTGCCTCGGCGTTGAAGTCGCTGAAACCCATGTGGGTCCACTGGCAATCAAATCAACTGGATCGCCAACTATATCACTTATCACAAAGGAGATTACCGCTGAAGCTTTGCTGGCAGCCATTGCCAATTGGCCACCCTTTATCGATGATAAGGCAATGCGAACCTGATTCATTTCTTGTATGGAAGCTCCTTTGTTGGACAGGTTTTTTATTAGTTGCATTTTTTCTGTTAAAGTTATCGGATCTTTGGGGAGTGGTAGTAAAGCTGAACCACCTCCCGAAATTAAAACGAAGAAAATATCATTTTCATTTAATGATTCCGCAAGGGACTTGATTTCTTTGGCCGCCTTTAAGGCTATCATATCGGGTTGATTGTTTTCAGCTCCTTCATAGACCCTAAACACGGTGTCCTCTTTGAGGCACATTTCCTTAATTTCATGAAATTGCTGTTGACTACCCTGGAAAGAGAATTCGGATCAGAAGTATTTTATGCAAATTTAAAAATTATAACTAAATTTGAACTTACAATTATTCTTACACTTAACTTTACTTAAAAATTATTTTTGAGGTTAGTTTTTATTTTGAAGTCACTTCACCAATTCGATTTTCGTTAAATAGACGGATTGTACAAATCCAATCCTTGTTTTAGACCCTAAAAACTATTCTAGAAAAGATTCAGGCCTTGTTTGAGACACTAAAAACTATTCTTGAAAATATCCAGGCCTTGTTTGAGATCCTAAAAACTATTCTTTAAAAGATCCACGCCTTGTTTGAGACCCTAAAAAATATTCTTTAAAAAAATACACGCCTTGTTTGAGACCCTAAAAACAATTCTTTAAAAGATCCAATCCTTGTTTGAGATCCTAAAAACTATTCTTTAAAAGATCCAGGCCTTGTTTGAGATCCTAAAAACTATTCTTGAAAAGATCCAGGCCTTGTTTGAGATCCTAAAAACTATTCTTTAAAAGATCCAGGCCTTGTTTGAGATCCTAAAAACTATTCTTTAAAAGATCCACGCCTTATTTGAGACCCTAAAAACAATTCTTTAAAAGATCCACGCCTTGTTTGAGACCCTAAAAACTAAAAACATAAAAAAACGCCTTGTTTGAGACCCTTAAAAACATAAAAAATCCACGCCTTGTTTGAGACCCTAAAAATATTTATTAAAAAATCCACGCCTTGTTTGCAAATTTAAAAATATTTTTGAACTTAAAAATCTTACGCCTTGTTTGAGACCCTAAAAATATTTATTAAAAAATCCACCCTTGTTTGAGACCCTAAAAATATTTTTTTAAAAATCCACGCCTTATATGAGTTACCCTAAAAAATATTTTTAAAACTCCACGCCTTGTATGAAACCCTAAAAAATATTCTTTAAAAGATCCACGCCTTATTTGAGACCCTAAAAACTATTCTTTAAAAGATCCACGCCTTGTTTGAGACCCTCAAAAAATATTCTTTAAAAGATCCACGCCTTGTTGGAGACCCTCAAAAAATATTCTTTAAAAGATCCACGCCTTGTTTGGGTACACAAAAAATATTCTTTAAAAAGTCCACGCCTTGTTTGAGAAAAATATTCTTTAAAAGATCCACGCCTTGTTGGAGACCCTCAAAAAATATTCTTTAAAAGATCCACGCCTTGTTGGAGACCCTAAAAACTATTCTTTAAAAAATCCACGCCTTGATAGAACTTTAAAAAATATTCTTTAAAAAATCCACACCTTGTTTGGGTACCCAAAAAAATATTCTTTAAAAAATCCACGCCTTGTCAGGACCCTAAAAAATATTCTTTAAAAAATCCACGCCTTGATAGAACTTTAAAAAATATTCTTTAAAAAATCCACACCTTGTATAGAACCCTAAAAACTATTCTTTAAAGGCACCCATAAAACTTTCTTTAAAACTCTAATTTTTGTATTTATTAATAAAATATAATTTAAGAAAAATATATATAAAATAAATTAATCCAAATTTTGATATACATCAAAACCACGAGAATAATCAAATTGCAAAGATAACTCCGGTTCGGGGACCCAGTGTGTTAGTGCTGGCATTGGTTTTAAATAGTCACGCAAATTTGGCTGTAATGAGGTGTCGGCGGATTTTGCAACTTTACTTGTCCTTGAAGATGATTGTTGTTGTGGTGGGGAGGGTAAAATCGAGTCATTGACATTTAAAGGCAGCAGATTCTTAAAAACATTATAGGTGACTCCGAAATTTAGTTTCTTGGTTGTTTCACTTGGTAAGGAGGGAATATTTTCAGCAGCGGCTGCTGCCGAAGGAACCTTTTGATTTTGTAACTTTTCGGCCTGACGCATTTGCCGCAAGGTGGTATATAATTTTGGACGTTCCATGATAGTTCGGAGGGTTTGCGATTTTAATATAATATTCCAAGAAATTTTCACTTTGTTAATTTTGAAGATATAAAAAAATAAGGCGCTTCGTTTTGTTTACAAAATTAAATACAAAAACAACAACTGCTAAACATCTGTTCAATTTCGATATTTATTTTCAATATTCGATTTGATGCCTCCAAATGCGATTATTTTTGTATCCCAAGTCATACATGTAACCGCTGTACTATCCCAGCCAACAACCATTCTATTTATAGCTCTCTAAACGATAACCCGTTCCTCATAGACTTATCGATAACAAACGATTACTTACTTACCTTTGGTATACTCAATATGCCCTGCTTCAGTGTATCGCCCAATGCTTTTTCCAATTCCACCGCCATACCCAACACCGCTTTTCCAAAACCCACTGCATGACACTGTTTATGGGTAATGTCCACCCGTTTACCCTGCAGCTGTATAATTGTTCGATCACCTTCCGAACGCGGTTCCAAATTGTAATTATTACGCGAAGACAATAAATTATGCGGCCGTACCGACTCGACCGATTTGAGGAAAATCGTTTTCAGATTTTGTAAATGTTGCCAACGGTTATACATGCTGAATCACGACACTTTGTTTACACCACACGAAACTTTTCGAATCGAAATATATTGAAATAATTTTTAATATTTTAATAATTTTTTGCAAACGGAATCTCACTCTGATAACAAAATTCGAAATGACTGAACGAAGTTATCAGTAGCAGATAAATAAACAAACTAACAGCTGTTGCTGTGAAAAGCCGACTAGTAAGAAGAAGCATAGAGGGAATTCAAAGGGAAATTGATAACCCCTGTTGAATTAGTTTCAAGGTGTCGTAGATGGGCGATATTGGAAGTTACGAAGTAATTTGAAAATTTTAAAGAATCCAGGAAAGCCCAGAACAGACAATTCCCATACCGATTGAATTTGTAATTCCTTTATGAGATTATCACTCAGCGAATTCTGAAGTTTGGATTAAAATGCCAACGAGAAGAGGATGCGTAACCTAACGAAGATTGATCTCACTTAAATGGAGAACTGCATCAAGTATAGCATTAAGTTTCTGTCCATGTTCGGCGAGCATTAGGCTCGGCTATGGCACCTCTTGATGACCTTTATCAGGTAATTTATTTAATTTTTTTGACAATTGGAAAAAAGTCCCATTAATGTCAGGTCAATTTCTTGTATAATAGTACGTTTACGTTTAACCGGATTTCGTTAACCCAGTGGGTTTCAATTGTCAATTCCTTTGCATATATGTCAAATAAATCCTCATAAAGTAGGTTAACCCGGTAAAAAATTCTAATGTAAAAGCCGTTTAATACGGCATTTACATTATAACTTTTTACCGGGTTAACCTACTTTATGAGGATTTATTTGGCATATATTCAAAGGAATTGAAAATTTAAACCCACTGGGTTAACCAAATCCGGTTTAATGTAAACGACCTTTAAGTCTTCTGGAGCTACAGCTATATCCAACATTCAGGACCTAAATGTGCCTAATGAAATATTGGATTTACCCTCCATGTTTCTTTGGACCAAATCCATTTCAGACAAATTGGAATCGATTTACAAACGTTCGTCCGTCTGTCTGGCCGGCTGGTGCGCTCAATAACTTTCGAAGGAAGTAACCGATTTCATCCACACTTTGCACATCGTAATATTTCTTCCAAACTTAGTTCAAGTTCGAAGACGGGAAATAGCGGTCCACTGCTTTTGGTACAAAATGGTCAAAATTATATTAAAAATTAATTTCATAATATGCGAATCGACTATCCGTTTTGAAACAAACTTTGTACAACCTATTATCTTTACCAAGCCTACATGAAGTCCGAATATGGATTAGTCGACCAATACTTCTGATATCTCCCACATAAATTATCAGAAATTTCAATATTTATAAATTCCAATATCAGAAAATGGATTGTCCGATTTGTACAACCTATTATGTTTACCGAGTCTATATGAAGTCTACTTCTTCTGGTACCTCTCTTACATGCGGTCAATTTGCCTGATTTGAACCAAACTTTGCACAACCTATTATCTTTACCAAGCCCATATCAAGTCCGAAGTTTAGTCCACCTGCCGGCAACACCGATTGATACTTTTTTACTTGTTTTCTTAATAAATTAGCTAGTATTTTTCTTGTAGAAGATTTTTGGAGCTACAGATATAGAAAACTTCCAGGACGTCTATTTTCTATTTCAACCGGTTGTTCTTGTAACAGTTTCTATCAGAAACGAAGGGGTTTGCTTATGAAGAATCCCTTCACTATCCGAAATTGCAGAAGGAGGTTGGAGTAGGACTTTGTTGCATTTCATCGCGTTCGCTATCGACGGTCTGTTGGCGTCAGATGAAGTAATGACCTTCACAATATTTCGCCTTTCGTCCTGACGGACGAAAGAAGTCTAGGCAGGGGTAGCAGAATAAATTATGTAGTTGTGGTACATTCAAAAGAGGACATATCTTCTACAGATCTTCTATAAAAAAGCCTCCTGGATGGCTTCTTTTTAGAAGATCTGACCTTTTAGAAGCATTCTCACTATATCCTATCCTCTATAAATATCTAAATTTATAGAATATTGAAAATAGATGTATCTTTTAGAAGGCCTCATAAGGCATTCGTTCTAATAAGTCTTTCGTTTTCAATGGAATATTTTTTGAGGTCTCCCAGCTGCAAAATACCTTATGCAGATCCTTAAGTGATAGAGGACATGAATACTCTCTGTGGGCCCTCCTTTGGCCAGAAGACTTCCTGTATGTCGTCTATTGCCAGAAGATCTATATTATTTTAGAATAATATCTTGCGGAGGTTTAATATCTATGGACGATATTGTATCCTAACCTCTATAAAGCTCTCCATTTTGTAAAAAAAAAAAATATATTCTAGAGGACATCGTAAGTCATTCGATCTACTAAGCCTTCTGTAGCCCATTTTCAATGGAATATTTTTTCTGAGTCTTTCAGCGGAAAAATGCCTTCTGTAGATCCTCGTCGTCTGGTGTAGTTTGTAGGTATCTCCATTGTGTGTTTTGCTAAGGAAAGAAGTCTAGGCATGGGTAGCAGAATAAATTATGTAGTTGTGGTACATTCAAAAGAGGATATATCTTCTTCAGATCTTCTATAAAAAAGCCTCCTGGATGGCTTCTTTTTAGAAGATATGACCTTTTAGAAGCATTCTCACTATATCCTATCCTCTATAAATATCTAAATTTATAGAATATTGAAAATAGATGTATCGGCCTCATAAGGCATTCGTTCTAATAAGCCTTTCGTTTTCAATGGAATATTTTTTGAGGTCTCCCAGCTGCAAAATACCTTATGCAGATCCTTAAGTGATAGAGGACATGAATACTCTCTGTGGGCCCTCCTTTGGCCAGAAGACTTCCTGTATGTCGTCTATTGCCAGAAGATCTATATTATTTTAGAATAATATCTTGTGGAGGTTTAATATCTATGGACGATATTGTATCCTAACCTCTATAAAGCTCTCCATTTTGTAAAAAAAAAATTAAAAAAATATATTCTAGAGGACCTCGTCATTCGATCTACTAAGCCTTCTGTAGCCCATTTTCAATGGAATATTTTTTCTGAGTCTTTCAGCGGAAAAATGCCTTCTGACCTCTTGAGGAGGTCTAATATCTATGGAAGATATTGTATCCTATCCTTTATAAAGCTCTCCATTTTGTAGAAGATTTAAAAAATATCTTCTAGAAGGCCTCGTAGGGCTTTCTATCTAAAAAAAACCTTCAAAAGAATATTTTTTGTGGGCCTGTATAGCCAGAAGACTCTATTTTATAGCCAGAAGACCACAGTATACGGAAGACCTCCTGTCGGCCTTCTAGAGCACAAACTTATGGGTATTCATAAACTGTCATTGAAAATTAATCCTTATATTTGTCAGTTGGAAGCATTGCCGAATGGTATCGGACACATCCACAGGTTGCGGATATATATAGTGGGTAGCAGGGAATTAAAAAAAAACTGTGGGGGTTTAATGGCAATGCCTCTCTGGAAATAACGGAATACCAATAATTCTTGAGGTGACGAGGGGAATATTGACGGCACTAAATAAACCATTACCCTGAAGGACTACTTCTTAATGCTGGGATGTTACGCGACCTTGTGCCTATCAGTGTTTAATTTTTGCAGTCATGGAGCGTATGTATCCGAACGGAGCTTGAGTTGTAATGTGCATACCATGGTAAGGATGCTGTGTCGCGGCCGATAAATTGTCATCCATTTAATCGATGATTCATGGATTCAGAAAAAAAATTAAACAAATAACATAAAACCAAAGTCGGAAAAATGAATGAAATAGGTATACCTTTACATTTTCAGCCTCAGACGGTATCAAAAGTAAAAGCTCACGCTCAACACATTACTAGACATAGAGAACCACTTCTTAGCCTTATTGAGCAATATGGAAAGTATCCCGGCTGGTATATACATTACTTCCATTACGGGCTGGGAAAACGATGCTGTTTTTTGGGATTTAAGACAAGGCGTGGGGTTTTTTAAAGAATATTTTTGGGACCTAGCACAAGGCGTGGATTTTCTTGGCGTGACGATCAGGTAATAATATTGGGATGAAGTGGACCGAAAACTTATTTTTTTGTGTTTTTTTTTTCGAGTCGATCTATAGGCCACACTTGAAAGCCGAACATCACAACACAACCTACAGTGAAGGGAATCTGTGAAGTAATTAGAAGAGCTGTATTGAATATTAGTAATATTTGTTGACCTCTAGTCGGACAAGAGGGTGCAAATATCTCGAAATATTGCCAAAGCTCAGAATGTATAACCACAGAAAATTAGATTTTCGTGGATGTTGTATAGGATATCATATTGTCGGCTACGTCTCACTATACTACTCCGCTCACTGGTTTAAGGAATAAATTTTTGGACCCAAACAAGGCGTAGATTTTTACTATTTTTTGGATTATTTTTACAAGGGGACCCCCCCATTCTCGGGGTCAAAATTTTTGTTGATATAATTCGAATCTACACTGATTAAAGAATGTCTCTACAAAATTTCAAGTGAAAATCTCAAGAACTGTTGAAGATATATCCGATTTAGTGTGTCAGCATCAAGTGACGGCTAAAGGGTTTCTCAAACTTTAAACGCGTTTTTCTCTAAACATTTTTTTTTGCGAATGGCGGGCACGATAACTCAAAAACTAATAATCCAATCGGTTCCAAATTTTGCATCGTTTCTCTGGGAGTGTATAGCTCTCGTATGAACTAGGATAAAGCCAATCGGTGAAGATCTTCCTTATTTTTTAATTTGGTTTTTGGTCAAAAATCGGCGATTATCTAAAAATATTTTTTCAAAGGTCCACCATTTTGTTAATTTTAGAGCGAAGTCAATAATCCTAGTTCATACGAGAGCCAGACATGTACTCTTTCTAACACCGTTGGAATTTTCGGATTCCGATGTTCCAGTGAGGAGTTATCATGCCCGCCATCAAAAATAAGGACTTTTCTTTAATTACAAAAAACAACAACAAAACAATAACAAAAATTCTTTGTAAATTATTTTTCTTCTTTTTTAAATCTTCAATTATATATGTGCAAAGTTACAAACCTTAACAAGCATTGGTATTGATTTACCAGCCCATTGAAAATCTTAAAAAATTCAAATCGAGAATGGGGGGGGTTCCCTTAATATTAAATGCTCAACATAGTTTATGCAAAAAACTATGATCCCGTTATAGTTTGGACTATACCATTAACTACAACTAACTCCGTCTGGGCTGGAGTACCCAAGGCAAATGGTGATGACGAGCCGGTGGAAAGGAAATACGAACCGCGGGCTCTGAAAGAAAACGAATAGAACACATCTGACAAAGGAAATGCAAATTATTTCTCTACTCACTTATCACTGACATAATAGCCCATCAATTGATTCTCCACATCGAAATGATGGCATTGATTCAAAATGTAATGGACAAAGTCACCACAATAATACGACCAAAATCCCAATTCCGTTGTAATCGATTCGGCATAATAGATCACCGAACGAAAATGATTGCAATTTCCTAAGGAAGAAAACAAAGAAAAAATAGAGTGAGGAAATAATTCAATTCTATTTTGAAAATACTTCTCTCTTCGATAAAACTACAACCCGGTTGAACGATCGATTCCAAATTTGGATAGAAATCGGCATGACCAACGGGTGATATAAATGAAAACAAATATGGATCGGTGTGTATAACATCTACAAAATCAGCATCAGAGGGATCCAGTTTGTCCTTGGGATCGGCGGATGTAAAACCCCATGCAGCAGGATCGAGGCCTGTTTAGGAAGAAAATAGAAATTAAACAAGTAGTAAAAGTAAATATTTTTAGGTTCTATATAATGTATTTTTTATAAAATATTTTTTGCGGTCTAAAACAAGGCATGGATATTTTACCTGTTATCTTGCCTATTCGAAAATCCATATGATTTGCCGCCAAGCCTGCAATTTGGGCACCCAAACTGAAACCAATTATGTGTATGGCTTCTGGTTTATAAATTTCCATTTCTACAAGCTTCTTTAAAAATTCCGCCAAACACTTGGCCACAACATGAGTATTTTCTATGGCCCAGGGATAAAGACATGGTAATGTAGCCAACGGCTCATAATCCACACTGATCACATCAACATCCACATATTCCAATAGTAAGGGGCGAACTTCGGCATTAGGAGATTTATCCTTATTTAAACTTAGACCATGGATTAAAATTTCCAAGCCCGGTTGGCTGGGATGAAATATGTCCGTTGTTATATTTAAGGGATCCAAGAGAAGGGGAGTGTTGGGAGAATTCCTATAAAAGAAAGAGGGGATAATTTTGGAATTATTTATATTTTTCTACATTGAGGTTATACTCACTTTTTGTACAGCCAAAATCCAACATCCTTATTGGGACATTTATTTTCGGCAAAATAACATGGAAAGGCCGTATTGAGTTCAAATCTAAATAACACTTCAATCGAGAATTAATTTAAATTCCAATTAGAAATAAAAAACTTCATCACCCTTACATCCAACCACCAACCACAGAATGTGTTTCGTTACTAACATCTCTCCCGAACTTCAAAATTACAACAAACTTTCATTTCATTATGGCTTTCAATATAAATATGAATATGGTTTTGTTTTTTATTTTCAAATTAAAATCTACAAATAAATATTATTAATCTATATCTAATTAGGTCAAGTTTGCCTTTTTGTGTGTGTTCAGTTCTAAAACAAATGCATGTCTCATATATATGCTGGTTGTCGTGTTTTTTTTTTTTTTTTTTTGCTTCGATATTCTCAGTATTTTGCCGAACTACTACTGCTACTGTGCCGCTCATCGAAATGTGTCATTTTTCGAAATTCTACAAAATCATAATCGGTCCAATCAACGAATGCCTTACGTAGCTGAGGCTCGAAATCTTCATCGTAAATATCCTTGTAATCGTAGAGCATGGGCTGACGTCGGCCATTTTGCGATACCAGTTTGCCCATGGCAAATGGTGATTTGTCGTGCGTTTTCAGGAAATAGGAACCGGAGGCACTGAAAAGAAAAATGTGAAGATGTTGAATGAAAAAGAAAAATTACTGAAAAATATTTTTTTAAAATTCCACGCCTTGTCTAGGACCCAAAAAAATATTTTTTTTGAAAAGTCCACGCCTTGTCTAGGACCCAAAAAAATATTTTTTTTGAAAAGTCCACGCCTTGTCTAGGACCCAAAAAAATATTTTTTTGAAAAGTCCACGCCTTGTCTAGGACCCAAAAAATATTTTTTTGAAAAATCCACGACTTGTTTAGGACCCAAAAAATATTTTTTTTTTAAATCCCCGCCTTGTCTAGGACCCAAAAAATATTTTTTGAAAAATCCACGACTTGTCTCGGACCCAAAAAATATTTTTTAAAAAATCCACGCCTTGTCTAGGACCCAAAAAATATTTTTTTTTTGAAAAATCCACGACTTGTCTAGGACCCAAAAAAATATTTTTTTGAAAAATCCACGCCTTGTCAAGGACCCAAAAATATTTTTTTGAAAAATCCACGCCTTGTCTAGGACCCAAAAAATATTTTTTTTGAAAAATCCCCGCCTTGTCTAGGACCCAACAAATATATTTTGAAAAATCCACGACTTGTCTAGGACCCAAAAATATTTTTTGAAAAATCCACGCCTCTATGAAAAATATTTTTTGAAAAATCCACGCCTCTATGAAAAATATTTTTTGAAAAATCCACGCCTCTATGAAAAATATTTTTTGAAAAATCCACGACTTGTCTAGGACCCAAAAAATATTTTTTGAAAAATCCACGCCTTGTCTAGGACCCAAAAAATATTTTTTTGAAAAATCTACGCCTTGTCTAGGACCCAAAAAATATTTTTTTGAAAAATCCCCGCCTTTTAAAAATCTACGCGTTTTAAAAATCCACGCCTTTAAAAAATCCACGCCTTTAAAAAATCCACGCTTTTTAAAAATCCACGCCTTTAAAAAATCCACGCCTTTCAAAAATCCACGCCTTTTAAAAATCCACGCCTTTAAAAAATCCACGCCTTTTAAAAATCCACGCCTTTAAAAAATCCATGCCTTTTAAAAATCCACGCCTTTAAAAAATCCACGCCTTTTAAAATCCACGCCTTTTAAAAATCCACGCCTTTAAAAAATCCACGCCTTTCAAAAATCCACGCCTTTTAAAAATCCACGCCTTTAAAAAATCCACGCCTTTAAAAAATCCACTCCTTTAAAAAATCCACGCCTTTTAAAAATCCACGCCTTTTAAAAATCCACGCCTTTTAAAAAATCCACGCCTTTAAAAAATCCACGCCTTTAAAAAATCCACGCCTTTTAAAAATCCACGCTTTTAAAAAAAATCCACGTTTTTAAAAAATTAGACAAGCCGTGGATTTTTTAAAAGCGTGACCTAAAAATAATATATAAAAAAAAATCCACGCCTTGTCTAAGACACAAAAAATATATTTCAAAAAAATTCACGCCTTGTTGAGGAACCCAAAAAATATTTTTCAAAAAAAATCCACGCCTTGTTGAGGGACCCAAAAAATATTTTTCAAAAAAAATTCACGCCTTGTTGAGGGACCCAAAAAAATATTTTTTAAAAAATCTACCCCTTGTGTATCGACATCCTTACCTCCTCTTGACCCGATGACCCATAATTTCATCATTCGAATAGGGATTGCAGAGGCCAAAGACATTGTGCAGCCAACTGGGACAGGCATAGGCCCAAAATCCCTCTGGGTTGCGTATTGATTCAGCATAGTATTGAGGGGCACGATCATGATTACAGCTACCGGGATCTATAAATAAAATAATTTTTAAATTAATTTCCAAAAAAGTTTTGTCTCCTCCCCTTACCCTCCATATTATCCATTTGACAGCCCGGCTGATAGGGACCAATATTTGGATAAAAATCCACATGACCCATAGATCTTAGCATGCCACGACCCAATACATCGGTGTGTATGACATCGACAAATTCGGCATCTGTGGCATCCAGCTTGCGATCGGAACCCACTGTAACAAACATGGGCTTGGCGGGGTCCAAACCTAGAAAAACCCCATCAGAGAAAGTAAATTAAAAATCGGGGAACACATATGTATGACAAACTTACCCGTTATCTTTTTCAACCGCCTCTTGAGATAATTTGCCGTTTGCCCTGCCACCTGAGCCCCCAAACTAAAACCAATAATATGGATGCTGTCATTTTCCACAATATTCTGATCGACCATGGTGTTGATTAGATGACCCAAACATTTACTGGCCAGCGGTAGATTTTGTACTGCTGCAAAATAGCAGGGGTAGGGCACGAGAGGACCATAATCCACCGAAATCACATAGACATCTTGAGTTTCTAACAGAGCTGGACGTATATAGGTATTCGGTGAGAAATCACGATCTCCGGTATAACCATGTAAAATTATGTACAGAGGTTTGGCAGGCTTAAAGAGGTCCGCTGATAGATTTAATGGATCCAATTTAAGGGGAGTATTTTGAGTTTCACTGAAAGGATATGGAAGGAGAAAATATTCTTTAAAAAATCCACGCCTTGTTTAGGTCTGGGGAAAAATATTTTTAAATGAAACCACGCCTTGTTTAGGTCCCGGAAAAAAATATTCTTAAATGAAACCACGCCTTGTTTAGGTCCCGGAAAAATTATTTTGAGATCTCCTGGACTTCAATAACCATGTTCCACTGTATTCGTCTTTGTTTTTCCACTTACTTGGTATATAGCCAAAATGTCACATTCTCATTGGGACAATCACCCTGGATGACAACACACTTCGGATCGAATAGGCCCACAAAAGGATTCCCGTTTGTAAAATCTAAACAAAGATTTTCATTTATTTACAACAAATTCACACAATAATAACACCAACAAAACCACCGTTCACACCTTTAATTAAAATTATAAATAAAAAAATATTGGAAATTATTTTGAAATTTTTTAACAACATTTTTTGTTTTTGTTTTGGGGAGGCCTTTTCGGAACCACTAACTTCAGTAAAGACTTTTCTTAGAATAAACGAAATTCATTGAAAATTCTGGCTTTTTATATGACAAATCGAAGTGTTGATAGTCGAACCATTTCGTTGCGCATATTTTAACAAAATTTCATTTCAATTTCAAAAAAAAAAAAAAAAATAAACTTAAATTTTTTTTTGTTGATTAGTGGTTTCCCAATTTCTTTCCCATTCAACAAAAGAATTAACACCCAATTTGGTAGTCACCCTATTCTGTCAGTCCGTTAGGTAGTTAGTTAGTTGTGACATGACATGACAGTGACTGTTCACTCTACAGGTGGGCGGACGTTCCATTGATTAGGTATCACTTCTGCTTGTTTTTATTTCGGTTTCAAATTAGCCACCTATTGCCACCTGACTTTGGGAAACGCGACGATAGTGTCGTCACAGAATGATTTAAAGCTTCATTAGAATTACCGAACACCCTCATAAAAATTTCACTCGGCTGGCGGCAGCTGTCATAGATTTGACGCAACAACAAAGTCGAAAATCCGACTTTTTTGTTGCGGCTCGAAATTCAATGTTGCATTATTGGATCAAGGTTTTGAGGCCAAATTCAAAGTTAAATAATTTTTTAATAAACGGCACATAAAGGGTTAATAATTTCAACATTGAATTTTTTTGAGGAGGAGTATTTTTTTAAGGATATTTTTTCCGGGACCTAAACAAGGCGTGGATTTTTTAAAGAATATTTTTTCAAAGGCCTAAATAAGGCGTGGATTTTTTAAAGAATATTTTTTCAGAGGCCTTATCAAGGCGTGGATTTTTTAAAGAATATTTTTTCAAAGGCCTTATCAAGGCGTGGATTTTTTAAAGAATATTTTTTCAGAGGTCTTATCAAGGCGTGGATTTTTTAAAGAATATTTTTCAGAGGCCTTATCAAGGCGTGGATTTTTTTAAAGAATATTTTTTCAGAGGCCTTATCAAGGCGTGGATTTTTTTAAAGAATATTTTTCCACAGACCTAAACAAGGCGTGGATTTTTTAAAGAATATTTTCCACAGACCTAAACAAGGCGTGGATTTTTTAAAGAATATTTTCCACAGACCTAAACAAGGCGTGGATTTTTTAAAGAATATTTTCCAGAGACCTAAACAAGGCGTGGATTTTTTAAAGAATATTTTCCAGAGACCTAAACAAGCCGTGGATTTTTTAAAGAATATTTTCCAGAGACCTAAACAAGGCGTGGATTTTTTTTCAGAGACCTAAATAAGGCGTGGATTTTTTTCAGACGCCTAAATAAGGCGTGGATTTTTTTCAGACGCCTAAATAAGGCGTGGATTTTTTAAAGAATATTTTTTCAGAGACCTTATTAAGGCGTGGATTTTTTTTTTCAGAGACCTTAATAAGGCGTGGATTTTTTTCAGACGCCTAAATAAGGCGTGGATTTTTTTCAGACGCTTAAATAAGGCGTGGATTTTTTTCAGACGCCTAAATAAGGCGTGGATTTTTTTCAGACGCTTAAATAAGGCGTGGATTTTTTTCAGACGCCTAAATAAGGCGTGGATTTTTTAAAGAATATTTTTTCAGAGACCTCATCAAGGCGTGGATTTTTTTTCAGAAACCTAAATAAGGCGTGGATTTTTTTCAGACGCCTAAATAAGCGTGGATTTTTTAAAGAATATTTTTTCAGAGACCTTTTCAAGGCGTGGATTTTTTTTTTTCAGAGACCTAAATAAGGCGTGGATTTTTTTTCAGAGACCTTATCAAGCAATTGGATTATTTTCAGAGACCTAAATAAGTCGTGGATTATTTTTCAGACGCCTAAATAAGGCGTGGGTTTTTTAAAGAATATAATCAAGTTTGTGACTTAAGTCTTTTGTTTTGTATTCCATAAAATTGCATAGTTGACATCACTACTTTAAAAGCTTTTTGCCTTGTTTTCTCTCTCTGTCTCTCTCTTTCCTTCTCTTTGAAAGAGAGCCCATGAAACTGCATCTGCTTGAAAGCAAAAGTTGTAAGTTGTGCGTATTTTTGCCAGATTTACTTGAGCGCGCAAACTCAACGGTCGGAAGTCGGAAAAATTGGAAAAAAAATTACGAATTAAACGAAAATTTATAAATAAAGAAATAAAATAATAGAAAACCTAACGAGTGTGCCAATGTTTTAGTTTAAGAAAAAAAAGAAATCAAAACCAAACGAAATAACAAATTGTTAATTGTAGTGCAAAAAGTTGGTTTGGAGGCTTGAAAATAAAAGCCCAAAGTCTATGTTGAAACAAGATTGAGTGGCTATTAACACAATTAGTTAAAAAATATAAACAACTTTTTTGTAAAAAAAAATAATAAAATAATTACCAAAAGAAGAAGTTAAATTTCATTTTTTTATAAAACCTTGGCCTTTAAAAATTTTTGATCAAATGGTTATAAAAATAAATAAAAAAAAATAATAATAACAGAGATCATCGATTACATAATAACAACAACAAAAACAACAGGTGGTAACTGACAACATACCCAAAAAAAACAACAACAACAAAATAAAAAATACAACAAATTTGGTTACTAGCCATAAAAAAGTCGAAAACAAGTCTTACGTTAAAGGCCATTTAGCCTAAGTTCTTTACAACCAAAACAAAAATTAAAAAAAAAAAACATAAAAAAAGTTTTGGTATTTTTTTGGCCAAAACCCCTGCTAATTAATGTTCGAAAATTCTTTGCCACAAACTGTTATTTAACAGTTGAGTTGAAAACCAAAAAAAACCACCCGAAAGCAAAGTCTTCAAGCTCCATTGCCAATAAGCCAGAAATGTTCGCTGTTGCTGTAATTCCAAAATTCCGGAATTTATGGATTTTTGCCTTGACGCTCAGCTGTTTGATAATAAATGCCGGTTTGTATTTTTTTCTTTCTTTACTTTTGTTGTTGTGTTGTTTATTGATACCGTTTTTGGATATTTGTGTTTTGAAGAAAGCCAAGGGGATACAAGTAGGGAGGGTGGGGAATGTGTGGGGCTAAGTGAGCTAATATGTGTAAGCATTTCATTGACACTTTTTTTGTGACGGTTTGACGAAGTTTCCAAAAAACAAACTTTTACTTTCGCTTTTATTTGCATTTCTTTAAAATTTCTTTAAGAGACCCTTTGATTGTTGGCCTTCTTTTTTTTGATTTTGTTATTTTTTTACTCTTCTTCTTTTCTCGATTTTTATCGTTTTTTGTTTGATTTTGCTTTTTTGGTGGCCTAAAAAATCGCTTAGTCACTTTGGAATTATGTGTCACAGTGTATTCGCTGTGAGCTTCATCCATTGAAGGTTATCTGTGACCCTTTACTGGTTAAGTTCAAGTTTGTCGCCTAAGTCTTTTGTTTTGAACACGGACAGAGGTGTGAATTTACATAAAAATGCGATTTATGGGAATATTTCCATTGTGCCAAGCCTATAAATTATAAATAGGCCTATATACGAAAGCGAAATTAGTCTCACTTGTCAAGGTTTATGAATAAATATTTTAATTTTTTTTAATAAATATTTAGAATTTTAAAATGAAATAAAACCAGTAAGGAAAGTAGTAAAGTCGGATGGGGCCGACTACATGATACCCTTCAACACTTTGGGTATATTCAACAGATGAATCCTAACAGACGTCGCATTTTTAAGGGACCAGTAAAATGAAATTGCATTGATAAACATGTCATTCTGCAACCGATACTAAATTTTTCATTTGGTCAGATATTGAAGCTATAAATCTAAACCGAGCTATAAATCTGAACCGATTTTAGGAAACTTAACACACATCATTCTAACATCCTAATTCATTACACTGTGCCTAATTTCGTGCAAATCGAAAGATATATAGGGACTTTGGTGCACCATTTACATTAAATCGGACGAAAATATATATGGGAGCTTTATCGAAATCTGAACCGATTTTCACGAAACTTAGCACACATCGTTCTAGATTTAATTCATTACGCTGTTACAAATTTCGTGCAAATCTAAGGATATATAGTGACTTGTGTGCACCAATTACCTAAAATCGGACGAAAATATACATGGGAGCTATATCTAAATCTGAACTGATTTTTACGAAACTTAACACACATCATTCTAGGACTAATTCATTATGCTGCGCCAAATTTCGTGCAAATCGAGAGATATATAGGGACTTTGGTGTACCATTTACCCTAAATCGGACGAAAATATATATATATGAGATCTGTATATAAATCTGAACCGATTTTCACGAAACTTAACACACATCGTTCCAGACTTTATTCAGTACGCTGTGTCAAATTTCGTGCAAATCGAATGATATATAGAAACTTTGGTGTACTATTTACCTAAAATCGGACGAAAATATATATGGGAGCTATATCTAAATCTTAACCGATTTTCACGAAATTTAACACAACATTCTAGATCTAATTCATTACGCTGTGCCAAATTTCGTGCAAACCGAAAGATATTAAGGGACTTTGGTACACCATTTACCTTAAATCGGACGAAAATATATATGGGAGCTATAACTAAATCTGAACTGATTTTCACGAAATTTAACACACATCGTTCAAGACTTAATTTAGTACGCTGTGCCAAATTTCGTGCAAATCGAAAGATATATAGGAATTTTGGTGGACTACTTATATATAGGGACTTTGGTGCACCAGTTACTTGTACCACAGTGTGGTGAAGGGTATAATGAAATTAAAAATAATGTAATAAACATGAATGTAATAAAAATGGGTTTTGAATACATATTTAAACATTTTTAATAAATATTTAGAATTTTAAAATCGATGAAAAATATGTTGAGCTCTTGAAAAAATATTTTTTTAAAATCTACGCCTTGTTAAGCTCTTAAAAAAATCTTTAAAAAATCTACGCCTTGTTGAGCTCTTGAAAAAATATTCTTTAAAAAATCTATGCCTTATTTGGGCCTTGAAAAAATGTTTTTAAATATTTAAGCCTTGGTTGGTTGATTAAAACGTATTTTTTTTAAACCTATGACTTGGATAGTCTAAAAAATATTCCTTAGAAATCAACGACTTAAATAGTTGAAGAAAAAAATATTATCTATGTCGATGTAGATTTGTTTAGCACCAATCAAACTATTTTTAAATATTTCTAAAATATTTACACATTCTTTTATTTTCTACAAAACAAAAAAACCAATAGAACTGTAGGTCAAGGCTTTTGTAAATACATTTTTTTTTGTTTTTCTTTTCTGTGGCTTTTTTAATAATTGGAATTTTCTAGTACAATTATATCTGCAGATGCCTCTGTGAAACCAGTCACTCACCACTCAGTATCAGCTTATTGTTATTTTCGATTATTTATGTGTGTTGTGTATTTTACGAACTCGCATAATCATGTTAATATTATTTTATTTTTTTTAGTTCAGTGGCATTTTAATTATGATTTTACGTTTATTGAATTAGGATGAAGTCGGGGTGCCTTTTGTTTTGAATATTTTATTAGACGCTGATGGGGCTTTGGGAAATTTTTTGAATGATTTGTGTGTCATTGAATTGGAAATGATTTTAACTAGGCCAGTATATAGGGTATGATATTTTCATCGACTATCAAAGGGGTAGATTTTTTGAAAATAAACGTGGTTTTGATTTTTTTAAATATCATACAAATATTTTTTTATAATGTACTAAATTCCATTGAACCCCCAAAGATAGTTTTTATGTCAATTACAAATTTAAATTTTTATACCCTATACAACTATGTTGTCAGGGTATTATAGCTTTTTGCAGCCCCAAGAGTTTGTAACGCCGAGAAATATTGCTCCTAGACCCACCTTTAAGTATATCTATCGTCATATCTCGACTAGCTGAGTCCATATAGGCATGTATGTCCGTCCGTCTGCCCATTATAATTTGTAAACATTATACAGGCCACAATTATAGATCAATCTTCACGAAATTTTGCATGTAGGATGGGTTCGGCCCAATACTTCGGGGATGAAATGGACCAAATACTTAATTTTTGTCGGTTTTTCTGGTCGCTCCAGAGGCCATAATAAGGCCCTAACATCTCGAAGTTTTACATGAAGAAGGGGATCGGGCCAAAGAATGAGCATGCCTGATCGGTCAATATTTAGCGGGTCAAATAGACCCTGACTTTTGTGTGAAAAATTACAAAATTGTTATTCTGGGGCGTATATACTTGCTCCTGAAGGACATATACCCGAGAAGTTGATAGTATAGCCAAGAGGAGTGGCTGGCCTTCAAATTGATACCAATGGCTGTATGTACTCTGTATGTATATATGGCTGTATGTACTCTGATGTGGGAGTTGTACGTAATTAGGTAAAGGTGACTATGTGCAAAGTATTACTATTACTCCATTAGAGGATAGAAATGTAGCGCTGATCGCTTTAAAATCGTACATGAAATTCCGATTATGGTCATGGACGATGCCTACGGTTTTCGGTGAAGTTGAGATTTCATTCAGGGGGTGCAATGAACCAGAGCCAATTATTATATGCAGAGCATCACATAATTTACAAGGTGAAGGGGATCTGACCAAATACTTAGAGCGGCTGTTTAGATGATGATCGGTCAATATTCAGAAGGTCAAATCAACTAAAACCTAAAGTGACCAATTTTTTATTTAACGGCGTAAAAATTCACTTCAAGAAAAAAAATTTCTAAAATATGCCAGGATCATATGGTCGGCTCCGTCCGACTATATTACTCCGCTCACTGGTTTAAAAAATAATGTTTTTTATCAACTAACCAAGGAGTAGATTTTTTTAAAAAATATTTTTTTTATCAATTAATTGAAACTCCAAAGTTAGTTTTTATGAAATGTCAAGGTCAAGTACCTAACCTTGCTCTTTATATCAATTATAAACTTTAATTTAAATATAATTACACTTTTAAAATTAAATGTCACATAAATCATGAACTAATTTAAGCAAACAAATTTTACGACATCTTCTCATAAAAATTTGTTTCGTGATGATAATTTAAAAAAATATATATATATATAATAATTAAAACTGATACCTTGAACATTAAATAGATATTGCCAAAAAATAAGATCTCCCCCACCTTCAACTCAAAAAAAAAATCATAACAACGAACCTCTAATTTCACATTAGCACCTGAACCTACCTTACTTACGCACGAACACACACATACACACTTCAAGCAAAATAAACAAAAAAATGTATTTCTCATAGAAATTTGCACATCATTTTGTTGAATTGTATTATTTTTTTAAGTGTAGGGAGTATTTAGGAAACCATATTATTATGATTTTATTACAATTGTTGTTGTCAGTATTTTTTTATAATTCACATTAACACGGGCCATCAAATAAAATTCATAATTTGTTTGTGTAGTCAAGGAAAAAAGGCCACAAACTTTTAGTGTCACAACAAAAAACAAAAACAAATTCACTTTTTTGATTTGTTTTGCTTTGAACTTCACAACCCCCAAGTGGGCCATCACCAGGTCAGAAGCAGTGGATATGGAATTTGTCTGTCCATTGGATGGTACTGCAAAGTGCAGATGTATGCGTGCCTGCGATTATCAGAATTTAAAATTTTATGTCACAACGTTCTGTTGTTGTTCTGGCCATTGTATTGAAGAATTCTTGGTTTTGTTTTTGTTGTTTATTCTTTTGTTGAAACCCCATTAACGACTAGTGCTAAAGTTGTAAACACGTTTATGGTTATTTTTTAATACGTTTGGGGTTATATATATTTTTTATTTGCAATGACAATTAGTTTTTGAGGTCATTGGAAATATATTTTTTTTAAATTAAAATTATTATATACATAAAATTGCTATATAAATAAAATATTTAATTGAAATAAATTTGTTTCCTTATTTCGATGTTCTTTAAAATTTTTTCTTATAATTAATTAATTTTTTTTTGAAAATTCCAACCGACCCTGAAAATGTATGGAAAATTCCATTTTCTATTTTTTGAATATATTTTTTTTTAATTACTATCCAAGGAGTTGATTGCCAAAGAAAAAATTTTCAAAGCTGTTCAAGGCGTAGATTTATTAAAGAATATTTTTTCCTGAGCTGTACAAAGCGTAGATTTTTTAAAGAATATTTTTTCCTGAGCTGTACAGAGCGTAGATTTTTAAAGAATATTTTTTCCTGAGCTGTACAAAGCGTAGATTTTTTAAAGAATATGTTTTTCCTGAGCTGTACAAAGCGTAGATTTTTGAAAGAATATTTTTTCTTGAGCTGTACAAAGCGTAGATTTTTTAAAGACAATTTTTTCTGCGCGAGCTTTTTCATAGACTATTTATACCCTACACAAATATATAGTCAAGGTATTATAGCGCAGCCCCAAGAGTTTGTAACGCCGCGAAATATTGCTCCTAGATCCACCTTTAAGTATACCGATCGTGATATCTCGACTAGCTGAATCCATCTAGACATGTGTGTCCGTCCGTCTGTCCATTATAATTTGTAAACACGATGTCACGAAATTTTGCATGTAGGATGGGTTCGACCCAATGAAGACCCCTATTGTTTTTGGTAAAGATCGGTTAATATTTAGGGGATCAAATGGACCAACTACTTTATTTTTGTCTGATTTTCTGGTCGCTCCAGAGGCCGCAATTATGGCCCAAACATCGCGAATTTTTGCATGGAGAAGGGGATCAGGCCAAAGAATAAGCATGTCTGTTTTGATAAAGATCGGTCAATATTTAGCGGGTCAAATAACCCCATACTTTTGTGTGAATAATAGCAAAATTTTTATTCTATGGCGTATATATTTAGTCCTGAAGGACACAGACCCGAGAAATTGATAGTATATCCAAGAGGAGTGGTTGACCTTTAAATTGATACCAATTATATTGTAGTATGTACTTGGATGTGGGAATTACAAGTAAATATTTACAAGTGCTTAAGTATACAGATATTAAGTATTCAGATATAGCGCTGAACGCTTTGAAATTGTCCATGTGGTTCCATTTATGGTCAAGGACAACGCCAATAATTTTCGGTGATTACCATATAATAATTTTGGGATGAAGTGGACCAATTTTTTTTTTTTTTTTTTTATTTTTTCGATTCGATCTATAGGCCACAATTGAAAGCCGAACATCACAACACAACCAATGGTAAAGGGAATTTGGACAAGTAATTAGAAGGGCTGTACTGAATATTAGCAATATTTTTTGACCTCTAGTCGGTCAAGAGTGTGCAAATATCGAGAAATATCGCTCAAGCTTAGAATGTAGAACCAAACAAAGTTAGATTTTAGTGGAAGTTGTGTAGGGTATCGTATGGTCGGCCCCGTCCGACTATACTGCTCCGCTCACTGGTTTCTATTTTTTAAAATACAAAAAAAAATGTGTATATATATATATATATATATATGAAATATATTCGAGGGTGTAACAAATTTTATTGCAACATACATACCTACGTATGTATATATTAATATCCTCAACACAATGGTATAGCAAAAACAAACCTGCCTGTAATAACACCAACCTGTTCATGCAGGTTGTAAAATTGCAAAATCATTGAATTTATGTTAACCAACAAAAATAATAACAACTGTCTAGTTACCTTGATTTCAATTTTGGTACATTTTTTAATCATTTTTAAAATCCGGTGCGTAGTTGTAAACAACAAATATATATTTGGTCAAGTCTCAGAGTGATTATAAAATCATATTTTTTAAAAAATGGAACAGCTTGGGAAAAAATATTCTTTAAGAAAATCTATGCCTTGTAAAGCTCAGAAAAAAAATATATAAAAATATAATAAAAAATATTCTTTAAAAAATATACGATTTGTACAGCTCTGCAAAAAATATTCTTTAAAAATAAATTTTTAAATATTCTTTAAAAATCTATGTATTGAACATCTGTGGAAAATATCTTCTTTAAAAGATCTATGCCTTCAACAGCTCTGAAAAAATATTCTTTAAAAAATCTACGACTTGTACAGCTCTGGAAAAAAATATTCTTTAACAGATTTACTCCTTGTACAGCTCGGCAAAAAATAGTCTTTAAAAAATCTACACCTTGTACAGCTCTGGAAAACATATTCTTTTAAAAATTTACGCCTGGTACGACACTGGAAATAATATTTTTATGAAATCTGACCCAAGTACACCTTTGAAAAAATATTCTTTCAAAATGATAGGCCTTGTACAGCTCTGGAAAAAATATTCTTTGAAAATCAACGTCTTGCAAATATTTCTAAAAAAATAGTAAAAGGAATTCACCATACATTTCCAAGAACGATCATGATGTCCACAAAAATTAGGTAATTAGCTCCAGAGGACTAAAAAATTAATTATTAAAAATATTCTAAGAAATAAGAAAACAATTTTTTTTAATTAAATCATATATTTTAATTTATATATTAATTTTAATTTAAAAATTATATTTCCAATGACCTCAAAAAATAATTGCAAATTAAAAAATATATATATAAGCCCAAACGTATTAAAAAATAACCATACACGTTGTTAACAACTTTAGCACTAATTGTTAATGGATTTTTAACAAAATAATCAACAAAAACAAAACACTCAGTATTCTTTAAAACAATGGACAGAACAGCAACAACAAAACGTTGTGACATAAAGTTTTTAAATTCTGATAATCACAGGCACGCATACACCTGCACTTTGCAGTACCATTCAAACTTCAACGGATAAATTTCATCTCCACTGCTTCTGACCTGGTGATGGTCCGCTTTGGGGGTTGTGGAGTTCAAAACAAAAACGAGGCATTAATTAATTTGTTTTTTTTTTTTTGTGATACTAAAAGTTTGTGGACCTTTTTCCCTTGGCTGCAGATATAAATTATGAATTTTATTTGATGGCCCGTGTAAAATGACTGATACAAATTGGCTGCAGATACAAATTATGAATTTTATTTGATGGCCCGTGTAAAATGAGTTATAAAAAAAAAATACAACAACAATTGTATAACATCATAATAATATGGTTAACTAAATACTCCCTACATTCTACTTAAAAAAATATTACAATTCAACAAAATGATGTGCAAATTTCTATGAGAAATACATTTTTTTTCTTGTTTGTAGTGTGTATGTTTTCGTGTGTAATTGAGGTAGGTTGAGGTGCTAATGTGATATTAGAGGTTCGTTATTATTATTTTTTTTGAGTTTGAGATGGTGGAGATTTTATTTTTTTCACAGGGGTGATAATATCTATGTAATGTTCAAGGTATCAATTTTAATTGTTATCTTTTTTTTTTAAATTGTCATCACGAAACAAATTTTTATGAAAAGAAGTCGTAAAATAATTTTTAATTTTAAAAATGTAATTATATTTAAATTGAAAAATTTTAAATTTATAATTGATATAAAGGGCAAGGTTAGGTACTTGACATTTCATAAAAAACTAATTTCGGAGGTTCAATGGAATTTAGTCAATTATAAAATTTTATTTAACAAATCAAAACTACACCTTTGTTAGAGGTTGCAAAAAATATCTTTAAAAAATCTAAAAAAACAGTGAGCGGAGCAATATAGTCGGACGGGGCCGACCATACGATACCCTACACAATTACCACGGAGTTCTAACTTTCTGCGAATGTTTATTCCGATCCCCGCTATATTTTCGCTCTCTAATGTGGTAATGGATTACTGAATAATATATGAATACGTAAGTACCTGTAAACATTTAAGTGTAACTCCCACATCCGAGTAAATACAACAATGTAATTGGTATCAATTTAAAGGTCAACCACTCCTCTTGGATATACTAGCAACTTCTCGGGTCTATGTCCTTCAGAGGTAAATATATACGCTATAGAATACAAATTTTGTAATTTTTCACACAAAAGTCAGGGTCCATTTGACCCGCTAAATATTGAACGATCTTTATCAAAACAGGCATGCTTATTCTTTGGCCCGATTCCCTTCTTCATGTCAAAATTTCATCATGGTCGGGCCATATTTCCGCCCTCTGGAGCGACCAGAAAAACCGAAAAAATTAGCATTTGGTCCACTTCATCCCCTAAAAAATAAACTATCTTTTTTCGAAAACAGTAGGGGTCTTGATTTTCCAGAACCCATCCTAAATGCAAAATTTCGTGAAGATTTGCCCATAACTGTGGCCAGTATCGTGTTTGCAAATTATAATGGACAGACGGACGGACGGATACGCATATCTAGATCGACTCAGCAAGTCGAGATATGATCGGTATACTGAAAGGTGGATCTAGGACCAATAATTTGCTGCCAATATTTTGGGGCTGCACAAAGCTGCAGCCCCCTGACAACATAGTTGTGTAGGGTATTAAAAATCTACGCCTTGTTTAGATGTTCGAAAAAATATTTTTTAAAAATCTACGCCTTGTTTTGATTATGAAAAAATATTTTAAAAAAATCTGCGCCTTGGTTAGATGTTCGAAAATATATTTTTAAAAAATCCAACAAAATTTTTTTTTGATGTTTATATTTAAATAAAGCCAATAAATCATAATGTTGGCAAAATCAAACACCAAAAGGGTGGTCATGATCTATGGCACGTCTGTCTTTTAAATCGAAAAAAACAGAGGCAGACGTCTCGAATTATTATACAAACAATAAACAACAATGGTGCCTTTATGACCACATGTTGGTAAAACACAATCACAGTTTTGTTCAGAAATAAAAAAAAAAACAGAAACCCAAAAATATTATTAAGACCTGTGTCTGTGAATGGCTTCTTCAGTTTGGTTATTTTCGGTTACCAATGACAGTATTTTTTTTTTTTTTTTTTTTTTTTTTTGAAGATGGCCTTTACACCCGTAACATAAGAAATGATGAATGGCTTGGTTGGTGGCTTACGATTTTGCGACGGCATAGTTCCATTGCGGTTGTTTGGCCACAAGTTTTTTTATTACTGTTGTTTAAGTCATTTGTTTTGTTATTACAACAAGTTGTTGTTGCTGTTGCTTTTTTGTGTTATGGTTTATTGAACCAAATCGACAAAAAGTTTGTCATAGAATTAAAAAAATATTTCGAAGTTTTATGTTGCTACTTCATATGTATTTGTCGTAAAAGAAGAAGGTGGGTGGTAGTTGGAAATTCCATTCCATATATGCATATCAGGTTTTTTTTTGATTACAAATATTATGAAAGATAATATGAAATTATTATTTGTAGAGGAAAATGAACAGAAAATTTAATTTCATTGAAAAAAAAGACGAGGGGATTTAATTCATATTATTATGATAAACGAAAGACTTAAGATACAAACTTCATTGAGTAAATTTCATTTCATGATTTTTTTTAATTTTATTTTTTATTTGTTGTTATTGTTTATGTTTGTATATAGTTTATGTCGAAGTACTCATTACTAAGTACACACTTGACTTGTTGTAAAATACTAGTTTTAACGTTTGATTAGTTAGGCCTACTCATGTGTGTCACTACTCACTACTTCATATAAATATGAATATATGTTCATGCATACTTGTCATATTTTATGGAGATTTGACATTTCGTTGAAACATTTAGACTATAATCAATTTTTAAATGGGATTTTTATACTATGTTATTATATAATTTCCATGGTTATATAATAATGTAGTTATATAGCATTTTTTGTTAAGGAAGTCAAAGGGTCGCTAAAAATGTTTATGTCTCAAAATTGAGACATAATTTACGATAGTGTTATAAAAATATATTATGAGTTCCACTTGTGATTTTTAGCATCTTAACAACCATAGCTTTCAAATATTTTTAATTTAATTAATTTTAAAAACTTCACGCCTTAGGTTACTCGATGAAAAATTAACTTTAAAACAGTGAGCGGAGCAGTATAGTCGGACGGGGCCGACCATAAGATACCCTACACAACTACCACGGAACTCTAACTTGCTGCTAATTTTTATTCCTAGGCTGGACAATATTTCGTGATAGTTGCACCCTCTTGACCGACTAGAGGTCAGTAAATATTACTAATATTCAGTACAGCCCTTCTAATTTCTTGTCCAGATTCCAATTTCCTTCGGCTTTCAATTGTGGCCTAATGATCAACTCGAAAAAAAAAATACAAAATTAAGTTTTCGGCCCACTTCATTCCAAAATTATTATCTGATCATCACCGAAAATTATAGACGTTGTCCTTTAACGGTCAACCACTCCTCTTGGATATACTATCAAATTCTCGGGTCTATGTCCTTCAGTAGTAAATATATACGCTATAGAATACTAAATTTGTAATTTTTCACACAAAAGTCAGGGTCGATGTGACCCGCTAAATATTGACCGATCTTTATCAAAACAGGCATGCTTATTCTTTGGCCCGATCCCCTTCTCCATACAAGAATATGCGGTGTTTGGGTCATAATTGCGGCCTCTGGAGCGACCAGAAAATCAGAAAAAATTAAGTATTTGATCCATTTTATCCACTAAATATTAACAGATCTTTACCGAAAATAATATGGGTCTTCATTGGGCCGAACTCATCCTACATGCAAACTTTCGTGAAGATTGGTCCATAACTGTGCCTGTATCGTGTTTACAAATTATAACGGACAGACTGACGGATATAAATGTCTAGATCGACTCGGTTAGACGAGATATGACGATCGGTATACTTAAAGGTGGGTCTAGGACCAATATTTCGCCGCGTTACAAACTCTTGGGGTGGCACAAAACTATAATACCCTAACAACATAGTTGTGTAGGGTATAAAAATTCACGCCTTATGCTACTCAATGAAAAATTACTTAGCTGGCTTGTGGCAAAACTTTCGTTCCATAAGCCGAACTTAAAAAAAAAGATTTCCAGGCGCGTCGGTCTTTTGCGCAGTTTTTCCAATTTGAAAGGCCATATTCCGCAATGTTGCCTTCCACTTGATCCACTTTCCATCTTATTCGTGGCCTTTCCCTTCTGCGTGAACCATCAGCTGGTTCGCTTTTATATGCCTTCTGGGCATATAAAAGCGTTGGCTAGGTCACAACATGACCTAGCCACGTAGTCGCTGGAGCTCAATACGTCTAACAATGTCGATGTCCGAGAATTGCTGATACACCGTCGACGCAGATCGGCCCATAGATCTTTCGGAGAATTTTTCTCTCAAACACTCCAAGGGCTGCTCATCTGCTTGCGTAAGTACGCATGCTTCAGATCCATATAACAGCACGGGTAGTATCAGCGTCTTGTAGAGTGTGAGTTTGGTCTGGGGGGAGGTGACCTTGCTTTTGAGGTGTTTGCTCTGACCATAGTAGCATATGTTGGCCATCACAATCCTTCTCCGATTTTCAAAACTGATGTCATTCGTTTAATTTATGGCGGTACCAAGGTATATAAAATCTTTAACTACTTCGAAGCAGTTGTTCTCAAGTTCCACAGTTGGTCCGAGTCTACTGGACGTCTTGCGCGTTGATACCATCAGCTTGGTCTTCTCGCCGTTTACTGCCAGACCCAATCTGGCAGACTCTTTCTCAATTTGTACAAAGGTAGCTGTTATCGCTTTATGTCGATGTCATCGGCGTAGGCGAGTAACATGTGTTGTTTGGTGTACATAGTCCTATTTCTGTTCACCTTTGCCTCTCGTATGATCTTTTCCAGCAGGATGTTAAAAAGATCATACGAAAAAATGTCATCTTGTCTGAATACTCGTTCGATATTGAAGGGCTCCGATAGGTCCTTTCCGACTTTAACTGCTGACCTTGTGCTACTTAAAGTTATCCTGCATAGCCGTATTAATTTTGCAAGAATGCCAAACGCAGACATGGCTTTATACACCTCTGAACGGATAGGCTGTGGAATGCGGGTTTATAGCTGGATAGCGCTTTATATGCGATGAGAAGGAGACTAATTCCTCTTTAGCTGACACATATCGTCTTGTCTCCTTTTTTGTGCACGGGACGCAATCTTCGGGCATGCATTCCTCTAGCCAAATTGTACTAATCAGCTGATGCATGCTCCTGACTATCATCTGACCGCCAGTCTTGAATAGTTCGGCTGGTCGGCTCCTGCTGCTTTATTGTTCTTGAGCCGATTAATTGCTTTTTTGACCTCATCTTGGCTAGGTGGTATACACTCTATACCGTCATCCATTATTGGTTCTGGGGTATTCTCTTCACCGTCACTATTTGATACCAGAAGCTTTTCAAAATGCTCATCCCAGATCCTCAGCACGCTGTCTGTATCTGTCACCAGGTTCCCATCTTCATTTCTATAGGAAGATGTGCCTGCACCAAAGCCTTCGGTTTGGTGTTTTACTCGTTGGTAAAATTTCCGAACTTCATTCTGACTCCTGTACATCTCGATTTACTCACGCTCACGTTTTTCTTGTTCTTTCTTATTTTTTCTGAAAACATGTTTATCCTCTCTCCTTTTTTCCCGATAATTCTCCATCACATTACGTGTTGCTACTGTCTGCAGGGTTGCCCTATACGCTGCGTTTTTCAGATCAGTAGCAATACGACACTCTTGATCGTACCATGGGTGGCTTTTGCTGCAGTTTGTTGGGAGTGGACAATCCTTTGGCATTGTGCTTCTATACTATTTTTGGGACAAGAAGTGCTTTCGTCAAGCAGATGAGTAATTTGAGCGGAGTAGTACTCGGCTACCTGTTGTATTTGCAGCTTTTCGACGTCAAGTTTCCGTGTTGTATTAGATCGCACCTTTGCTGCAACATTAATACTAGTGAGAACATTGGCTGCTACAATGTAGTGGTACGAATATATATTCTATTGAACGTCTAATACATTGGATGAATGCCTTCCGTCTATCACAATATGATCAATTTGATTTCTCTTTGCTTGATCAGGAGAAATCCAGGTGGCCTTGTGTATATCGAGATGCTTGAATCTGGTGCTGCTAACTACCATGTTTTTGCTGCCGCGAAGTCAATCAACTTCGTGCCGTTGTCTGATGTTTCTTCATGGAGGCTCAATTTTCCGACGGTGAGGCTAAAGATATTTTCCCTTCCGATTTTTGCATTAAAATCTCCTAGCAGAATTTTAATGTCATGGCCAGTGCAACGATTATACACAGTTTCTAGGCGCTCATAAAATATGTCTTTGTTCTGCTAATCTTTGTCTTCGGTCGGAGCATGTGCGCAAATAAGACTGATGTAGAAGAACTTCGCTTTTATGCGGATTATAGCAATTCGCTCATCTACCGGAGTGAATCTGGAGACGAGATCTTTTATTCTCCTGTTAACCATAAATCCGCAGCCATTCATTCATATCTCGTTTCATGGCAGTTATAATACAGGGCGTAATCGTCCGATTTACTTACACCTATCCCTTTCCATCGCATTTACTGTAAGGCAATAATATCGGCTTTTACTTCTTGAATACATCCGCCAAGGTGAAAACTGCGCCTGTTCTGTACAACGTGCGCACATTTCAAGTGCAGATTAGCAGATCGTGGTCCCTTATACGTTTGTTTGTCAACATTAGGGGGTTTGGTTTTCTTTTTCTTTGATTTTTCATAGTAGGAGGGTTTTCCGAGTGTGGGCAACTAAACCGGCGCCTCATATAGTTGTTATGAACTCTCGGCACATATTAGATCACTATTTCAACGGGTGATGAAAATAATTACCCCAGGTGACACCGCGGGGAGGTCAGTGCCACAATTGAGATCCCCTACGCCACCGCCACGCCTTAGGTTACTCGATGAAAAATGAATTTTAAAAGATCCACGCCTTAGTTTACTCGTTGAAAAATTATTTTTGAAAATCCACGCCTTTTGTGGGTCGATATATATTTTTTAAATCCACGCCTTTAGTTACACATTACCACACAAAGGGGCAGAAATATAGCGCTGATCGATTTGAAATTTTCCATGAGGATCCAGGTATGGCCAAGGACAACACCTATAATTTTCTGAAATGATCAGATAATAATATGGGGATAAAGTGGACCGAAAACTCATTTTTTGGTATTTTTTCGATTCAATCTATAGGCAACAATTATAAGCCGAACATCCATATTCACGGTGAAGGGAATATGGACAAATAATAAGAAGGGCTGTGCTGAATATTGACAATATTCGGAAAATATGTCAGTGTAAGGAAGAGGTGCTGTTGACCTCTAATAGGGCAAGAGGGTGCAACAATCACGAAATATTACCCAGGCTCGGAATAAAAATCCGCAGAAAGATAGAGTTCTGTGGTAGTTGTGTATAGTATCGTATGGTCGGCCACGTTGGGTTACATCATGAAAAATTTATTTAAAAAATTCTGGTATAGGGTGTCTCATGTCTTTAGCATTCCTCTGTATTAGTTCGAAGTTATAATTTTTAGAATTTGGACTGTGGGTTGTGGTTGCATGTCTGCAATACCATAACAACTTAACGGCCTTGTGCCAAGAAGTTTTTTTGAAAGTAAATATTTCCGTAAATTATTACCACAAATTTTAATTTGGTCTTCGGCCGAACAAAATGTTATGCTTGAAAAGTTGTAAAATAAAATAATTAATTTTATGTTTTTTTTGCTTGATTTATATTTCCACGAATAATAACACAAAAGAAGATTGTGAAAATATTTAAAAAATAAATTTGAAAAAAAACCACCAACAAGAAATAATCAAAGAAAATCGAATAACATATATTTTGTAACAAATTAGGAGAATTGTGTTATATGGACGGACGGGCGGACCACAATGTTGGCCATAATTAGAGAAATGGAATCACTGCCACCTTAAATCGCAAAAACAAATACCGACAACTCAGCTATTTGCAACCATATGGAGAAAAAGTGTAACAGACCACACCAAAATGGCAAATTGAATAACTAAGACAACAAGTTTGAAGATGGAGGGTATGGTTAGGGAGGGAAGGAGGATGTGTGTGAATTAGTAACTAAAACGAATCATCGAGAAACTGTTACTACCTAATAGACAAATGTGTAAAATAAGGCCTTAACATTCCATTTTGAAAAAAATTGCAAATATTGTTTTGATTTAATTTTCTTAGTCACAGTGTTTGGAATCGGGAAATTTCGTTGAAGATTAAATATTCCAAATTTTGGCTAATTGCTTGTTAATGGTAATTTTTAGCACGTGTTTTATATTCTAAATCAATTTTTATGAGCCAGACAGGTTGTGGCTAGCCCATCAAATGGCCTCTAAAAAAATACCCGCAATGAATTAACAATTAGCCCACCACCCCAACAACCAATACCAACAACCATGGCTCCTCATCAAATACTTACTCACCTGATTGAGATTTTTTTAAAAATAAATTTTTTAAAGAACCACACACGGCGTGGATTTTTTAATATTAATTTTTCGTGGAGCTATCAAAGGTGCGGATTTTTTAAAATATATTTTTCATGAAGTTACCCAAGTTACCCAAGGTATTATAGCTGCCATGAAACGAGACATGAATTTGGCTGCGGATTTATGGTTAACAGGAGAATAAAAGACCTTGTCTCCAGATTCACTCCAGTAGATGAGTGAATTGCTATAATCCGTATAAAAGCAAAGTTTTTCAACATCAGTCTTATCTGCGCCCATGCTCCGACCGAAGGCAAAGATGAACAGACCAAAGACATATTTTATGAGCGCCTAGAAGCAGCATATGATCGCTGCCCTGGCCATGACATTAAAATTCTGCTAGGAGATTTTAATTAAAAAATCGGAAGGGAAAATATCTTTGGACCCACCGTCGGAAAATTCAGCCTCCACGAAGAAACATCCAAGACGGCATGAGGTTGATTGACTTCACGGCAGCAAAAAACATGATAGTTAGCAGCACCAGATTCAAGCATCTCGATATACACAAGGCCACCTGGATTTCTTCCGATCGAACAACGAGAAATCAAATCGATCATGTTGTGATAGACGCAAGGCATTCGTCCAGTGGTTTAGACGTTCGATCGATACGAGGAGCAAATATCGATTCGGACCATTACCTTGTGGCAGCCAAGGTTCGCACCAGTCTTAACGTAGCAGCAAGGGTGCGATCTAACACAACACGGAAACTCCACGTCGAAAAGCTGCAAACACAACAGGTATCAGAGGAATACTCAGCTCAACTTGCCCAACTGCTAAACGAAAGCACTTCTTGTCCCGATAATAGTATAGAATCACAATGACAAAGAATTACACACTCCCTACAAACTGCAGAAAAGTAACACTTGGATACCAAAGACCACCATCAAGAAACCCATGGTACGATCAGGAATGTCGTAATGCCACTAATGTGAAAAATGCAGCGTATAGGGCAACCCTGCAGAAAGTAGCAACTCGTAATGTGATGTAGAATTATTGGGAGAAAAGTAGAGAGGAGAAGAAAGGATAAGAAAAACGTGAGCGTGAGCAAATCGAGATGTGCAGGAGTCTGAATGAAGTCCGGAAATTTTACCAACGAGTAAAACACCAGAACCAATAATAGATGACGATATAGAGTATATACCATCTAGCCAAGATGAGGTCAGAATAGCAATCAATCGCCTAAAGAATAATAAAGCAGCAGGTATCGATGGTCTACAAGCCGAACTATTCAAGACTGGTGGTCAGATGCTGGTCAGGAGCATGCATCAGCTGATTAGTACACTTTGGCTAGAGGAATGCATGCCCAATGATTGGAACCTCAGTATCCTGTGTCCCATGCACAAAAAACCGAGACGAGACAATATGTGCCAACTATAGACAAATAAGTCTCCTTCCCATCCCATATAAAGTGCTATCCAGTGTGCTGTGTGAACGACTGAAGCCAATGGTCAATGACATTATTGGACCATACCAATGTGGCTTGAGACCTGGCAAATCCACCATTGAACAGATTTCACTCTGCGCTAAATCCTGTAAAAAACCTAAAAAAAAACACATACACAGCACCTTTGAACAAATTGAGAAGGAGTCTGCCAAAGTAAGTCTGGCAGTAAACGGCGAGAAGACCAAGCTGATGGTATCAACGCACAAGACGTCCAGTAGACTCGGACCAACTGTGGAACTTGAGAACTACAACTTCGAGGTAGTTAAAGATTTTATATACCTTGGTACCGCCATAAATAAAACGAATGACGTCAGTTTTCGTTTCGGAGAAGGATTGTGATGGCCAAAAGATGCTACTATGGTCTGAGTAAGCAACTCATAAGCAGGGCCACCTCACGTCAGACCAAACTTACACTCTACAAGACGCTGACACTACCCGTGCTGTTATACGGATCTGAAGCATGGGTTATTACGCAAGCAGATGAGGCAGCTATTGGAGTGTTCGATCTGCGATCTGCGTTGACGGTGAATATCGCCGTCGAATGAACCATGAGTTGTACGAGCTATTATCGGAAATCGGCATCCGCATGGGCCGATCTGCGTTGACGGTGAATATCGCCTTCGAATGAACCATGAGTTGTACCAGCTATTCTCGGACATCGGCATTGTGTTAGACGTATTAGACGTATTGAGCTGCAGCGACTACGTTGGCTAGGTCATGTTGTGAGAATGGATGAAGATGCTCCAGCATACACAAGGCATATAAAAGCGAACCAGCTGATGGTTCACGCAGAAGGGAAAGGCCACGAATAAGATGGAAAACATTTTTCAAACTGGAAAAACTGCGCAAAAGACCGACGCGCCTTGAAATCTATTTTAAGCTCGGCTTATGGAACGAAAGTTGTGTCACAAGCCAACTAAGGAGAAGAAGAAGCCCAAGGCGTGGATTTTTTAATATTTATTTTTCATGAAGTAGCCCATGGCGTGGATTTGGTGAAATTAATTTTTTAATATATTTTTTTTTAAATTGACTTTGCTATGATTCGAAAATTAAATTCCCCCCATAATGATGCATCTCACGTCTATTTGTGCAACATTTACGGCACTTTGGCTATGACCACGTTTTGCT
Source organism: Musca vetustissima (assembly GCF_032173495.1). Classification (NCBI taxonomy): domain Eukaryota; kingdom Metazoa; phylum Arthropoda; class Insecta; order Diptera; family Muscidae; genus Musca; species Musca vetustissima. The sequence goes on from NW_026887584.1 coordinate 48,272, forward strand.
AAATAAAGCTTAACGGCTAAGAGAGTATCTTAACTCTCTCCCGATGTCTTTCTCTCCGCTATTGCAGTTTCTACATTTGCTGTATGACGTCTTCAGTCGATGGCGGCATAGTATTACAGCATTTGAGCTGTTTTGTTTTGTTCGCGGTTTTCGTAATGAATGTAATACACGAGTGTGTGTGTGTATGTGTGCTTGTATCTTACCTAGCTAGTAAAAGAAATAGGAAGTTACATTTTCTTGGGGCATATTTATGCGCTTAACAATCCCATGATTAGATAATCGTGGAAGTTCAAGTCTGGCTGGAGCAAAGCAACAACAACAAAGTATGTGTTGTTGTTGTTATTTCTGACCAACTGGATGGATGTTGTGTGTGTGTGACCAAATGTGGGATTTGGAATTGTTCGTTTATTTTTTTCCTCACAAATTTTCACGTCTCCACAGAAGTCCATTTACAGGCGCTGATTTTAAATTCGAAAATGTTTTTCGGTGTCAATATGTTAAGAGCACGATGTGTCCATTATTGTTAACCATGGTCGCCGACTTCAAGCGCCGCTAAACGATTATTATTTACTAGTAAATATTATTGCTGAATTTTTATGTCTTTTAATTGGAAATTAATTGATATGACATGATTTGTTATTGTGGCGCCTACAAGGGGACAAGAGGTTATTTTGAGCCAGGAAATCATAAATTATGTAGAGTGTGAATAATACAACCACACATTGACTTGGACTACTTGGTGAAGAGGCAAAAACTAAACAAAAGACTTAAGACACAAACGTCAAACAATTTATTTTTCATTTATTTTTTTCGTGGGTTTTTTAAAATTCATTTTTCAGGGACTAAATTTTATTTTAAGGGGTCGAATCAAGGCGTGGATTTCTTAAAATTTAATTTCAGGGCGTGGATTTTTTAAATCCTACTTTTCAGGGGTCGAATCAAGGCGTGGATTTTTTGAATCCTACTTTTCAGGGGTCGAATCAAGGCGTGGATTTTTTAAATCCTACATTTCAGGGGTCGAATCAACGCGTGGATTTTTTAAATCCTACATTTCAGGGGTCGAATCAAGGCGAGGATTTTTTTAAATCCTACATTTCAGGGGCCGAATCAAGGCGAGGATTTTTTTAAATCCTACATTTCAGGGGTCGAATCAAGGCGAGGATTTTTTAAATCCTACATTTCAGGGGTCGAATCAAGGCGTGAATTTTTTAAATCCCAAATTTCAGGCGAGGATTTTTTTTATTTTTTAAATACTACATTTCAGGGGTCGAATCAAGGCGTGAAATTTTTAAATCCCAAATTTCAGGCGAGGATTTTTTTAATCCTACATTTCAGGGGTCGAATCAAGGCGTGGATTTTTTAAATCCTACATTTCAGGGGTCGAATCAAGGCGAGGATTTTTTAAATCCTACATTTCAGGGGTCGAATCAAGGCGAGGATTTTGTAAATCCTATTTATCCACAAAAGTTTGTAACGCCGCGAAATATTAGTCCTAGACCCATCTTTAAGTATACCGACGTCATATCTCGACTAGCTGAGTCGATCTAGACATGTGTGTCCGTCCGTCTGTTCATTATAATTTGTAAACACGATACAGGCCACAGTTATGAACCAGTAAAATTTTGAACGAAATTTTGCATGTAGGATGGGTTCTGGCCAATGAAGACCCCTATTGTTTTTGATAAAGATCGGTTAATATTTAGGGGATGAAATGGACCAAAAACTTTATTTTTGTCCGATTTTCTGGTCGCTCCAGAGGCCCCAATTATGGGCAAAACATGGCGAAGAAGGGGATCGGGCCAAAGAATAAGCATACCGTTTTTGATAAAGATCGTTCAATATTTAGCAGGTCAAATGGGCCCTGACCTTTGTGTGAAAAATAATACAATTTGTATTCTATAGCCTGTAGGAATAGATCCGAGAAGTTGATAGTAGTGGTTGACCTTTAAATTGATAACAATTATATTGTCGTATGCACTGGGATGTGGGAGTTGCACTTAAATATTTGCAGACGCTTACACATTATCCACACTAAGGGACAGAAATATAGCGCTGATCGATTTGAAACTTTCCATGAGGTTCCAGTTATGGTCAAGGACAATATCCATATTTTTCGGCAATGGTCAGATAATAATTTTGAGATGAAGTGGACCGAAAACTTTTTTTTTTTGTATTTTTTCGAGTCGATCTATAGACCACTGTTATAAGCCGAACATCACCATACAACCCATGGTGAAGGTAATCTTAAAAGGTATTAGAAGGGCTGTACTGAATATTAATATTCGGATAATATGTCAGTGTAAGGAAGAGGTGCTGTTGGTCTCTAACCGGGCAAGAGGGTGCAAATGTCACGAAATATTGCTGGGAATAAACATCCGCAGAAAGTTAGAACTGTGTAGGGTACCGTATGGTAGTTGTGTAGGGTACCGTATGGTCGACCCCTTCCGACTATACTTCTCCGCTCACTGCTTTAAAATTAATCTTTCATTAACTACACCAACGACTGGATTTTGTAAAATAAATTTTTAAAGAAGCTTCGTCCATTGTTCACATAACCTCGATATGAGTATGGATATCACATAAAATCTTAAATGTTATAAGTGTAATTATTTGGCGCCACATATATTGTTTATTATTTTCCTTCCAACTAAATGATTAATATTTATTCGAGAAAAAAAAATAAATAAATTAACGAATATCATACAACATAAAACAGTGGTCCTCGTTTTGCCGCAACATGCAACTGTAACTGTGTGTGTGTGTGTGAGAGAGTGTGCCTTTACAACAAATTGTGGCAACAATCCAGAAATTTGGAGTATTGAAATTGCAGTTACTTTAGTCATGAGCAAAACAAAATAAAAACAAATTCAAACTCAACTAAGAAAAACTTCCGGTACTTTTACTTTCAGTTAAGCTTTCCTCTTTCCGAAACGACAGTCGCCTGCAAAAAATAGAAACAAACTACAAGACGCGAACAAGCAACACAGAGCGGGTAAACAAAAAAAAAAAAATAAATAAACAATCCACTAAACCCGTTCATGACGTAGATATGGAACCCAAAAAAGAGTAACATAAAATAAATTGCCTGCATACCTAAGGCAGAAATTAACGAAGCAGCCGTACTCTTTCCAGAAAGTCCCAAATTAACAAGTTTAAGTTGCAAAAAAAGGCATTGGAGTTTGAATCATGCCAAAAATCTGTTGCATGTTGGTCACGAAATTAACATGCAAAGCAGTTGAGTGGCGTTTTTTGAAGAGGTGTCGGAAATTTCCATACACAATAATATCGTGTTTACAATATTTTATTTCATATTTATGTTCAGCTCCAATTAGTGGGTTTCATACCCTCACCCCGCCTCCTCAACATGTTTACGTTACTACTTCTCTGGGATTTGTCTTTTGTTTTGGTTTTTGTAAACCCAAAAACAACAGCATTTTTCCCATATGCGGAAAATGCATTTATGTTTGATAAGCAGTGACACGTGAAAAATAGATTTAAGTGGTATTTCCTTGCAACAAGTTTGACCGGACAAAATAGATTATATAACATTGACAAATACGAATGAAATATAGGCAAATATGTTTGCATAATATTTGGAGTGGGGAAAAAATATTTAATTTTTGTAAACCCTAAAAAATAAGAAATAAAAAAATATTTAAAAAAATCCACGCCTTGTATAAGACCATAAAAACATATTTTAAAATATCCACGCCTTGTATAAGACCATAAAAACATATTTTAAAAAATCCACGCCTTGTATAAGACCATAAAAACATATTTTAAAATATCCACGCCTTGTATAAGACCATAAAAACATATTTTAAAACATCCACGCCTTGTATAAGACCATAAAAACATATTTTAAAAAATCCGCGCCTTGTATAAGACCATAAAAACATATTTTAAAACATCCACGCCTTGTATAATACCATAAAAACATATTTTAACAAATCCACGCCTCGTATAAGACCATAAAAACATATTTTAACAAATCCACGCCTTGTATAAGACCATAAAAACATATTTTAAAAAATCAACGCCTTGTATAAGACCATAAAAAAATATTTAAAAAAATCCACGCCTTGTATAAGACCTTAAAAAATATTTAAAAAAAATCCACGCCTTGTATAAGACCTTAAAAAATATTTGAAAAAATCCACGCCTTGTATAAGACCTTAAAAAATATTTAAAAAAATCCACGCCTTGTATAAGACCTTAAAAAAATATTTTAAAAAAATCCACGCCTTGTATAAGACCATAAAAACATATTTTAAAAAATCCACGCCTTGTATAAGACCATAAAAACATATTTTAAAAAATCCACGACTTGTATAAGACCATTAAAACAAATTAAAAAAAAAATCCACGCCTTTTATAAGACCATAAAAAAATATTCAAAAAAATCTACGCCTTGTATAAGACCTTAAAAAAATATTTTAAAAAATCCACACCTTGTATAAGACCTTAAAAAAATATTTAAAAAAAATCCACGCCTTGTATAAGACCATAAAAACATATTTTAAAAAATCCACGCCTTGTATAAGACCATAAAAACATATTTTAAAAAATCCACGCCTTGTATAAAACCATAAAAACATATTAAAAAAAATCCACGCCTTGTATAAGACCATAAAACATATTTTAAAAAAATCCACGCCTTGTATAAGACCATAAAAACATATTTTAAAAAATTCACGCCTTGTATAAGACCATAAAAACATATTTTAAAATATCCACGCCTTGTATAAGACCACAAAAATATATTTTAAAAAATCCACGCCTTGTATAAGACCATAAAAACATATTTTAAAAAATCCACGCCTTGTATAAGACCATAAAAACATATTTTAAAAAATGCACGCCTTGTATAAGACCATAAAAACATATTTTAAAAAATCCACGCCTTGTATGAGACCATAAAAACATATTTTAAAAAAATCCACGCCTTGTATAAGACCATAAAAACATTTTAAAAAATGTACGCCTTGTATAAGACCATAAAAACATTTTAAAAAATGTACGCCTTGTATAAGACCATAAAAAATATTTTAAAAAAAATCCACGCCTTGTATAAGACCTTAAAAAAATATTTAAAAAAAATCCACGCCTTGTATAAGACCATTAAAACATATTTTAAAAAAATCCACGCCTTGTATAAGACCATTAAAACAAATTTTAAAAAAATCCACGCCTTGTATAAGACCATAAAAACATATTTTAAACAATCCACGCCTTGTATAAGACTATAAAAACATATTTTAAAAAATCCACGCCTTGTATAAGACCATAAAAACATATTTTAAAAAATCCACGCCTTGTATAAGACCATAAATATTTTAAAAAATCCACGCCTTGTATAAGACCCTAAAACATATTTTAAAAAATCCACCTCTTGTATAAGATCTTAAAAAATATTTTAAAAAAATCACCCCTCCCCCTTCTCATTATCTTTACAGCTGCCCAAGAACGAAATCAAACCCAAGTCTATGTCACCGAATCCTGCCTGGAGAAACCCTTTCGATGTCCCCACCCGAAAATCCAATTCTATTTGTATACACGAAGAACCCAAGAAGAGCCGGAGTTTATAGATGTACTCGATGACAATGCCCTCTACTATACACACTTTAATCCACGACATCCAACGAAGATAGTCATACATGGTTTTGGAGGTGGTCGCAACCTTAGCCCCAGTCCGGATATACGAAAAGCCTATTTTACAATTGGTGAATATAATATCATAATTGTAGATTATGGTTCGGCAGTGAAGGAGCCCTGTCTTAGTCAAATGGAATGGGCACCACGTTTCGGTGGCCTATGCATATCACAGCTTGTGAAATATTTGGCTAGACATCCGAGAGGTGTACGACCGGATGATATACATTTTATTGGATATAGTGTTGGTGCTCATATTGCCGGATTGGTTGCGAATTATCTACGACCAGAGGAGGGGAAAATTGGTCGCATCACAGCCTTGGATCCAACGATTTTCTTCTACGCAGGAACAAATAATTCGAAAGATTTAGATCCCAGTGATGCCCATTTTGTGGATGTCCTTCATACGGGTGCTGGCATTTTGGGGCAATGGCATACAAGTGGTCATGCGGATTTCTATGTTAATGGTGGCACTCGACAACCAGCCTGTGTGGGATCGCCAACGATTTTTCGTAAGTTGGGGACAGAATTTTTGATTGAAAATTGCGATAAATTAATTATTTTTTTATTTCAGAAACATTGGCCTGTGACCACACCAAGGTTACTCCCTACTTCATAGAATCCATTACAACAAAGAAAGGTTTCTATGCCGGACCCTGTCCCAATCTATTTACCTATCTGATAGGTTGGTGTGAACCCAAGGATTCGGAATATGTGCTAATGGGTGAACATGTTTCGCATAAGTAAGTCAAAACACTTTGAAAAAAAATATTCTTTAAATAATCCACACCTTGTCTGAGTCCCTGAGAAGTATTCTTTAAGAAATCCACGCCTTGTCTGAGCCCTGAAAAGTATTCTTTAAAAAATCCTCACCTTATTAATTTGTTACTTTCCTCTTCTTCTCTTCCAGAGCTCGCGGTACATATTATGTAACAACAAATGCCAAGCCACCATTTGCCCGTGGCTTCCCCGGCAAGGGAAGATCAGCAACTACGGGTGAATATTTGGGAGTACGAAGACGACGCCATATCCCTAAATTTTAGAGCCAACAATTTTCGAAAGTGTTCTTCATCGTAAATTAGTGAAAAACAATTGTTTGTGATTTTAATTTTAGAATTCTTCATCTCTTCATCCACCACCCCACTTTTGTCTTGTCTTTTGTATTATTTTTTTATTGTAATTTCATACGCCATTATATTGTTTGTTACAATTCGCGTTGTTGTTGCAAAAACACAAACACACACAATTTTGTAAAATTTATTTATTTCCATTGTTTTTTTTTAAGTTTGTGGCTAATTGTTAAGTTCAAATACAAAAATAATTATTTTAATAAGGGTCCACATTTATTCGTTTTAAGTATCGTAATTAAGATTCTCTAATGAGGGTGTATTGGAAAATATTTCCGAAGGAAATTTTAAGACTCAGCCTAAAATAGTCTCCATAATTTGTCCTCATTAGAAAATCTTAAATCATGTCATATTACCATATAAAATATTATATTATTTAATTTTATTTTTAACTAAATGTACCATTTCTTTTTAATTTGTTTTAATTAAATCATAATTGTTGGGATATTGTTTTGAGTTTAATTTGTTACATATCATTGCCGAACAAATATTGATTTTCTATTTTGTAAAATATATTTTTTTAATAAAGACCATTTTCAATTTCTAATCATTAGACAATAAAAAAAGGTGTTGCTATTTTCATTTGGGAGGTGGAAAATAAAAAAGATTTTAAAACAAGTTCCAAGCTAATAATATAGTTTTGAATCCCAAATATCAAATATGTAGGATGTTTTATATAGGACCTAGGCCTACATGCGGGTCGATATAGTTCATTCTCAAACCTCACGTTCTAGCTTTTATGTCGATATCCTCCAATAGAAAAGTGATTACAACATATGGCAAAATACCGAAAATTGGGCGGTACCCTTATATGGGGGCTATCAGAAAAAGTGGACCGATGTTTATAATTTTAGTTTAGTTATTTGACACCAAATAAGAACCCAATGTACCAAATTTCAGCGAATTCGGTTGAAAAACGCGCTCAAGAACTCCAAAATACCGAAAATTGGTGGATACCCTTATATGGGGGAGATTTACTATCCAATAAGAACTCAAAGTACCAAATTTCAGCAAATTCGGTTAAAAAACGCACTCAAGAACTTCAAAATACAGAAAATTTGGGGTTACCCTTATATGGGGGCTATCAGAAAAAGTGGACCGATGTGTATATTTTTTTGCGTAGATATTTGGCACTAAATAAGAACCCAATGTACCAAATTTCAGCGAATTCGGTTGAAAAACGCCATCAAGATCCCCAAAATACCGAAAATTGGGGGTATTCTTATATAGGGGATATCCGAAAAAATGAACCTATATTTATATTTTTGGTGGGGAGATTTGCTACCCAATAAGAACTTAAAGTACCAAATTTCAGCGAATTCGGTTGAAAAACGAGATCAAGAACCTCAAAATACCGAAAATTGGGGAGTACCCTTATATGGGAGCTATGCCTAAACGTGGACCGATATATCCCATCTTCGAACTTGATCTGCCTGTAGACAAAAGACGACTCTATGCAAAATGTTGGCAATCTATCTCAATTCGTTTAGACGCTAGAGTGATTACAAAACACGGACATGCTTAAATCGTCATAGAATTTCACACTGATCAAGAATATATATACTTTATAAGGTCGGAAATGATTATTTCGATGTGTTACAAACGGAAAAACAAAACTAATATAACCTCCATACTATGGTGGAGGGTATAAAAAATAAGTTTTCGGTCCACATCAAATTTATTATCTGATAATCGCCGAAAATTATAGGCATTGTCCTTGACCATAACTGGAACCTCATGGAACATTTGAAACCAATAAAGGATATATTTTCGCCCTGTAGAATACAAATTTTGTAATGCTTATTCTTTGGTTCGATTCCCTTCTCCATGTAAAATTTCACGATGTTCGGGTCATAATTGCGGCCTCTGGATCGACCAGAAAAACGGACAAAAATCTTTACCAAAAACAATTGGCCAGAACCCATCCTACATGCAAAATTTTGTGACGATTGGTCCATACTGTGGCCTATATCGTGTTTACAAATTATAATGAACAGACGGACGGACACAGATCGACTCAGCTAGTCGAGATATGACAGTCAGTATATTTAAAGGTTGGTCTAGGACCAATATTTCGAGGCGTTACAAACTCTTGGGGCTGCACAAAGCTATAATACCCTAACAACATAGTTGTATAGGGTATAAAAATATTCGCTTTGGGAATGAATATTTTTTTTTAAATCTACGCCAATTTACATACGATTCGTTGGTTACTTTATTTTTTATGGACCTCACTTTATTTAAATCGAGGTGGCGTATGACTGGCGTCATTAGTAATACGCACCTATGTTCCATAAATATTATATCAAATACTTCACTATCTATGGAAAATGTTGTACATATGAAGTTCATTATGCATTGGCTATTTTGTATGAAGATGGTGTGCCAAATCATATTTGCATTACAGTTGAAACTGAGTAAATTTAAACTGAGGTGAATAGAGTGGCGCATGATTGATGATATTAGTTATACGGTCAAAAGTACTACGAACAAAGGAATATGTTTTCAATATTGGGATATATTAATATAGACGATTTGTTGGGGGAAAACATAGATATAGATTTGTTGTGGACTAAAAATATTTCTGTTTAAAATTAAGACCCTGGGAAATGCTTAATATGTGTTTAAAAAAATCTCCACTCTTTTAAAAAAGCCTTTAAAAATAAATGTATATTCTATTATTAGTATTGTAATTTTGGTTAAAATAAATTCAAATTTTTATGAAAATATTTTTTATATTTGATTTTAAGGAACTCATTGTATTTCAACTGAGGTTAATACGGTGGCGTATGAATGACGACATTATTTATACGACCATATGTCCCACAAATGTTAAAACAATTACTTCAAGGGATTTTTATGGAGAAATGTGAACATATGAAGCACCCATATCTTCCATATTTCGTATACACATTGTGCCCTTCGATCTGATTTTTTTTTTTTGTAGACACTCCTAGACAAATTAAATAAATTATTGAAAAAAATATCTTGGCCCCTATAAAAACCCCTGAAATTTAAAAGAAAACAGAAATCAGTAAATTCAAATTTCATTCTGTATACATTTTAAATATTATTAAAATATTTGTTATTTCAACAGAGGTCAATTAGTTGGCGTATTATTGACGACATTAGTTATACGCACCTATATCCCAAGAATTTTAAATCAAGTATTTTAAGGTATTTCTCTGGGGAATTATGAACATATGAAGTTTGTTACGCGTTATGGTGACATATATGTATTCATTGTGTTATATACACTAACCAAAAAATTATGGATTACAATTGACATTCAAAAAATTTCATCTATGTTGAATAGCGGGGCGTATGACTGATGTCATTTCTTATACGCGCAAATGTACTTCGTTCTAAAGTTTTGGTGTTTTTTTATATGGGAAAGTGTTAACATATGCGATTTATTTTAATTTTCTTGGTAGACCCTCCTGGACAAATTAAATAATAAACTTTAACAAAAAATATCTACGCTATTTTCAAAAACCCCTCAAAATAAGAAAAATAATTTCAGATTTTTTTTAAATAAATTTTTCGTATACACATGGATTACCAAAACATTATGCATTACTATTGACATTCAAAAAATTTCAACTGAACTGTGGCGTATGACTGATATCATTAGTTATAGGTATGGATGTCCTGTTATCTAAAGCCGTAGTTTTTATGTGAGGGAAATATAGTATATAATAATTTTTTTATAGGGGGAAATATTAACCAAACGGAATAGTTGTGAAATATTTGAAATAAATTGACACGGTTTAAACTTTTAAATAAATAATTTTAAGAAAATATTTGCCCTTAAAACTCCTCCAACTGAGTGGAATAGTGTGGCGTATATCTGATGTCATTAGTTATACGCACAGATGTCCTGTGATCTAAAGGCGTAGGTTTTTATAGAGAGATAACAAGACAGACTAGAAAAATATTTAAATTAAATTGGCACTCTTGGAAATTTAATAAATAATTTTAAGAAAAACTTCGCCCTTTAAAAAATCTTCCAACTGAGTTGAATAGCGTGTTGAATATGATGTCATTGGTTATACCCACAAATGTCCTGTGACCTAAAGGCGTGAGTTTTTACAAAACAAATTATTTGTGAATTTATTTAGAAAAATATTTAAATTAATTTTTAATTTCGTTAAATTCCAATAGTGAGTGGAATAGTGTGGTGTATGACAGATGGTATTAGTTATACGCCCCTATCTCAACAGAGGAAGATAGGGTGACGTATGACTGACGACATTAGTTATACGCACCTATGTTCCGCCAATTTTCATAGAAGGATTCTTGTGGCCTATTTACATTAAATTGACACGCATGGAAATTTGAAATAAATAATTTTATGAAAATTTTGACCCCTCGAAAAAATCCCAAAATTAAAAAAAAATTAATTCAGACCTTGTTTTGAATAAATTTAACATTTTATTTAAATATTTGCATTACATTCGTTTTATTTATGATTATTAATTACTTTTGTTGTTGTTATTTTATATTTGATTTTGTTATGGTGTTTGTATATAATTAGAGATTATGACATATGATGTTGTTGTTTTAACGTCACAATTTTGTGTTTGGGTGTGTTTTTAATATATCGTTTATAATAATTTACATTTTATTTAGGGATGTTGTTGTTGTATTTTCTTTATAGGTATGTAGTTTATTATTTTTTTTAGTAATGTGTGTTTTTTATATAATTTTAAAAATTAGGCATTATATTTTAATTATGCTGGAGTATATTTGGGAAAGAAACAAATATGTGTATTGAGAAAATTTTGTCTAATTTTGTATTGGTTTAATTTTGTATATAATTTTTTTTTTTATTTTATATATTTTAATATTTATTTATATAAAGAGATGAATTATGGAAAATAACACATAAGAATTGAAAGGTTTGTTTCGAAATATTTTTTTCTTTTTCTTTTTAAATTTATTATTTATTTTTTGTTGATGTTATATTTATTTTTAAATTGTATTTCAGTCGATTTTGTTGCTACATTTATAGTTTGGGTTTGTTGATTTGTTTTATGTTTTTTTTTTTCATATAATAAATAATATTTTATAAACAACATTTAAAATGAATTTAAAATAACACATTTTGTCATTTTTTTAATAAACAATTATTTAATTATTTTTTATAAACAATAGAATAAAACACTTATAAATTTTGTTGTTGTTGATTTTTTTTCTGTGGGCGGTTATTTATCAGAAAAGGGATTACTACAATTTGTTTATATTAATTTGTTATATGTATATATTTTTTTTATTTATATGTTCATATATTTTTTTATATTTTCCTATTGTGATATTATTATATTAATATTAACAATTTGTATATATATTTTTTGTGTTATTTTTAATTAGAGAATATTTTTTCCCACAATTATATTTTTTTAATTTTCGTAAACATCAAAAATTAATTTTCTTAATTTGTTATATATTATATATTTAATTATTTTTAAATTCCTTAACTATTAATTACATTGTATGTAAATTAAAGAATTCCTTACTATTTTGTTTTAATTATTATTATTATTTTAATTATTGTCACTGTCTCAGCAATGTTATGGTATAGTTACATTCAAAGGAATATCATGTTTCTTACCATATCTTAATATTTATGTATTTTTTTCGTAATAAAATAAAAACAAAAATCAATTTATATTTAATTATATATTTTAAATAAATTTTATATATATAATTTTCTCTTATATTAATTTTCATTTCCAAAATATTTGTATACATAGGGTGTGCCAAAAAAAAAAATATATATATATATATTGAAATTCATTAAATTTCAATAGAGAGGGAATAAGGTATGATTGCTGACAATCATTAGTTATACGCAGCTATGTCCCACGAATTTTTATACAAGATTTACATTGAAAAATGTGAGCAAATTAGATTTGCTTTGGTGTGTTTATAACCTGCACAACTATTTTGTAAGGATATTATAAGTTTTTTTTGGCCCCAAGGGTTTGTAACGTCTCGAAATATTGGTGCTAGACCTACCTTTTAGTATACCAATAGTCGTATCTCTACTAACTGAGTTCATCTAACTTTGTGTGTTAGTTCATCTGTGTCTTCATAAATTTGTAATCGAAGTTCAAATCGAATTTGTGGACCAATCGTCACGAAATGTGGAATTCTGACCAAAGGTAATGATCGTTCAACATTTACGGTACAAAAATGAGCAAAAACTTAATTTAGTCTGCATTTATGTTCGCTCAAGAGGCCACAATTACATCGGAACATCACGAAAGGCAAACAAATAAATTTAATTGTTTTGATCACGATCGGTCAATATTTAGCAGTTCAAATATACCAAATTTTATGTACATTTGCATTCTATGATTATATTTACTCTGAAACAGTATATCCAAGAAGAATGGTTAACCTTTAAATTGATAGCAATTATATTCATGTATGTACTGGGATGTGGGAGGTATACGCAAATATAAAGAGGTCCATATATTGACATGTTTGCACTAATATCCCTCAGATTTTTACTGAAATATTATAATATGATCATTCTATTTTCTCCAAAAATATAGGTTCTTCAGAACCATATGAAAAACGATTTTTTAATTTACTGCTCCGCTAACTGATTTGTCATTTTTCATATTTTTGTTATTGCAATTCCCTTAATTTCAACTGAGATGAATACTGTGGCGTATGACTGACGACATTAGTTATACGCACAAATGTCCAAAGACCCAATTACTTAGATTTTTCTCTAGAGAAATATTATTTGGGGCCGAAACCGTACAATTTCGTAGCAATGACCTTGATCACCTATAATATTTTTATCATGTGCCATAAGTAGAGAAAGCATGAAATTATGACTGGTTTTTAATCGCTCTATGGTCCACATTTCTGATCCATGTTTTTCGTATTGAAATTCTCTTAATTTTAATTGAGGTGCATAGTGTGGTGTATGACTGACGTCATTAGTTATACGCTCAAATGTCCAACGAACAAAAGTCGTAGATTTTTTCTCTAGAGGAATAATAACATACGTTGCTTGTTTGGCATTATATTGACATCCCTAACTTGTGAGACCGATATTGTTTAATTTCGTAGCAGTGGTCTTAGTTAGATCTTTAATATTTTCTTTATGGATCATATGTGGAGAAAACATGGAAATATGGTCATGGAGGGACAAAATTATGCTCAAATTTATCTTCCATCATAGGATTGAACATTCGTATGGTCAACCTACTTGCGTTGAGAGATTTGCCTAAAGTAATCAACCATGAATCCGCGGATTTATGAAAAAATTCCCCTAGTTTTTTAGCCATTCGCCAATTCCTGTTTCCAAAATCCTACAATTTGTGATAAAGTATATCTTATTTGCCTTCTGGTAGGGAAACAGCAGTTGAACAAGATCAGAGAAAAATATTTTGTAGGAGTAGGTTGTAGAAAAGGGAAAATCATATTCTAAATGGGAATTATTTCTTTGAAGGGATCAGAAATACATTTTAAATTCTTCCGAAGATAATCTGAAAAGAATTCATTTCAAAAAATTAGTATTTTATATGTGTCCCAGATCCATTCTCGTTGTGAATGAAACCGATTAAAATTAAACAGTTGGGATATGGGGTGGCGTGTAAGTTGTGGCATCAGTTATACGCACCCCGTACACTTCGAATTTAAAATATAAGACAATTTGGGCATAATTAAATAATTTGTTTGTTATTATTAGCGCTAGAGAGTGAAAATATTGTCGTAAGTATTCTAGGATTTTTGCTACGCGATACCGCAACTGTCAAAGGATCACATGGGATTTAGGACCACAAATAGGGTGGCGTATTAGTTGTGACATCTGTTATACGTATCATATAACCTCCGATTTTAAAATATGGGGGAATTTAAGCATAATTGCACAAAACTTAATATAAATTTAGTATTATTATAGCGCTAGAAATAGAATTTTTGTGTTTGGGATGTCTGTGTTTTTAGGATCCATAAAATTTATTGAATATTTTTTTGAGTGGGTTAGGAAGGCATTAAAAAAAGATACCTGCGACATTAGTTATACGCAGATATGACCTTATAACGCATTAACTCAATGGACAAAAAGTTACGACAGAGTAGAGCTAATTTTTGAGGAAATAACTTTTCGTATTAAAGCTCAATAAGTAAAATGTTGGGGAAAACATATAAGTTTTTTTTTTTGGCACATCCGTATTACCAAATTTATTTATATTTTATATGTTCTTTTGAATTTTATATTTCGCTTGTCTAAATATATTTAATTTTTTAAAATATATTTAATTTGTATTAGTTTAAATATTTTCTAATTAATTGTTTTACATTATTGTTAGCTATTTACAAAATTGTCTCTAACTTAATTGTACTCACAAAAGCATTTAATGATTTGCTATATTTAATTTGCATTTAACATATATACATTGTTTATTTTTTTATTTATTATCATATTTATTTAATTAAAATTATATAAGTGAATATACATTAATTTAGTTATTTTCTATGAAACTTAAAAAAATAATAAATTTAAATATTTTTTTATTTTTTGTGATGGTTTATTATTGTCAACACAGCCTGAGAGTGAGTTGCTCTCATTTCCAAATAATAAATGAAATAAATTTAAGTTAAAATATTTATTTCTAATTTTTATCAAAAATTCAAAAATTTCAGCTCATTTATTTTGATATAATGAAATTAATATTATATGTAATGAAAATATTATATAAAAAATATAAATTATAATAATCAATATTTAAGGAAAAATAATTAAACTATTTTAATAAATTTTTATTTTAAATCAATAAAATATAGAATTAAAATGTAAAATTATAGAATTAAAATTTAATTTGACAACGTATAACTAACGGCATCAGTTATACGCACTCATGTCCACAGAACAGAAATTTTGATTAAATGTAATAATGGAGGGATATGAGATAAATTGTTATATCGATGTTGATCTCGTTTCTTGGCCATAAGCTACATTTTTTTTTGTTTCAAAACCTGCAATGCCTACTATTATTTTTTTCGATTTTTTCTCTTTATAAGTCGGAAAAAAGAAATTCTTTTTGAGTACAGAGGAAAATTAATTGATAAAAATTTATATATAAAATAAAGAATTAGAATGTATTGTTTTAACATATATTATTTTTTTTTCTTGAATATTTTATAGGTTAGTTTGGTATTTTATTTTTTTATTTAAAAAATATTTTTAATTAAAACATATTTATGTTTATAAATAAATTATTTATAAATATATTTTTTTATGAAAATATGACAATAAATAATAAAAAGATATTTGTATATTAATAACTAATATAATTTGATTTAGGAAAGTAAACTGAGCCGAAATTTTGAAATTGTATTGTTTTTGCTATTTTCCTATATCTTATTTTCTATTGCACATTTGTCCGACTCTATCATTCGTTAATTATTTTATATAACTAACTTAAGTATTTATTTTTGTTTACTTGTTTTAATTTTTATACCAACAAATTGAAATAAAAAAACTAAAATTTCAACTACTTCGATTATATTTTAAATATAGTATTTTGGGTGCAAATTTATATACAGTGCGTTAAAAAATATTTATTATATTTTTCCGGTTTATGTGAATTTAGAGACTTAATTAAATTAAATTATTTTGAAAAATTCCAAAAACCTGGCCTAAACGTAGGCCCTATTTCGATCTTACGACCGTAAAGACATTTTGCAGCCAAAAATATTGACGTAAGTATTCTAGGATTTTTGCTGCAACGATACAACAAGATTCAAAGGATCAAATGGGATTTAGAACCACATAATGCCATACAAATTTTAGACAAATATTTTACAAAAGGTAGGATAATGGTTTCCGATTCTTTGTATGGATTTATAACTACAAAAACTTTCAAATTTTTAAAGGGAGCATCGAAAACAATTTTGGTATGATAAAATATTTTTCATTATATAACTGAACAATTTTATTTTAAAAATTGTAGACAATTATTAAATGAAGGCAGTAGAATGGTTTCGAATGATTTGTCTTTTTCTTGTTATAGATAACTTATAAAGCAAATTGTATTGATTTGAATTGATCTTGGTGACGTATAACTAATGTTATCACTTATACGCACCCACCATATTCATCGAAAAGAAATTTTAATTTAATTATGTACATTATATTGCGAAATATGGTAATATGTTGGCAATAAGCTAAATTTGCTTTGTTCTCGATATAAGTGATCGGCAAGTGGACACAATGGAGATATAAATTCACTGATAATTTTAGTCTAGGGTATGGTCAAATGGTCATTATTATATTAAATCTTTTTGTTTTATTTTTCATTTCCAAATATTTGTATAATATGGGCAATTAACTTTTAACTGAGGTGCCGTATGACTGATGGCATTAGTTATACGCACCTCTGACCAATGAATTAAAAAGAGTTAATCTGGGGATTCTGGGTACCAACATATATATACAGTAGTGGTCACATATATACAGGGGTCTGGTCAATCGGTTGGCAATGAAGATTAATATTTAAGACATGAAGTGGATCAAAAAATATTTAGTTTTCTATTTTTCTAGAAAATAATTATTTATATTATTTTCCGTTTCTTATTTCCTATGTTAGTAAAGTGTCATTTTGTTGGGTGTGAAATGTGCAATTTTTTATTTTTTGTGCTAAGAGTGCTGTTGGTGCAGTGGGGGTTAGTGATTTAAAATTTATTTAATTTTATATAGAACTTATTTTATTATTAATATATATATATTTTTTATTGAATGAAGGTTAATATTTAGGGAATCAAATTGACCAAAAACTCCAATTATGGACCGAACATCGCGAAATCTTTTATGGAGGAGGGGATTGGGCCATAGAATAGGCATGACTGTTTTGATAAAGATCCGTCAATATTTAGCGGGTCAAATGGACCCAGATTTTTGTGTGACAAATTACACAATTTGTAATATATTTCGTATATATTTACACATGAAGGACATGGACCTGGGAAGTTGATAGTATACCCAAGTGGAGTGGTTGACCTTTAATTTGATACCAATTACATTGCCTACATGTACTGGGGATGTGGGAGTTATACGTAAATATTTAAAGGTGTGCTATAATATTGTCGCATTGAAAGTTCCGGTTTTGGTCAAGGACAACTCCTATAATTTTTAATGAAACGCAGAAAGTTAGATTTTGTGGTATTTGTGTAGGGTATCATATGGTCGACCCGTCCGACTATACAGCTCCTCTCACTGGTTTTATTTTATTTTCATGTCTAAATATTTGTATACCCAATAAATATATGCAAAACTGATTGCAGACAATTAACTTTTAACTGAGGTGACGTATGACTAACGACGTTTGTTATACGCACCTATGAACCATGAATTTATAAAAAAATGATAGGGATTCTCTTTGGAGTAATAACAAAACTACGATTTCTGCTTGGTTTTATTTTGACACACAGACCAAATGGACAAAAACCTTTATTTTTCATTTTTTTGGTGGCTCTAGAGGCCACAATTATGTCCCGAACATCACGAAATGTTATATGGGGAAAGGGATATGACCAAAAAATATGCATGGCTGTTTTGGTAAAAACATTCAATATTTAGCAAATCAAATGTGCCCAGACCCAAAACATCACACATTTTTCATGGTGAAGAGGATCTGACCAAATACTTAGAACGGCTGTTTAAATGATGATCGGTCAATATTCCGAGGGTCAAATCTACCAAAAACTAATATGACCAAATCTTTTTATGGCGTAAATATTCACCTCGGGAAAACAAGATTTGGAAAATATGCCAGGGTTAGAAAGTGGAGCTGTTGACCTGTAATCTGTCAAGAGGTTGGAAATATTGCCAGGCTAAGAATATAGAAACGCAGAATGTTCGATTTTCATGGTAGTTGTGTAGAATATAATGTGATTGCTCGATCAGACTATACTACTACGAGTATTATCATTCATATCGCATTAGATGTCGTACAATTCGGGCAGATCGTTTTTGAGATGTTTTTGAGTCGTTCTATAAGTGCCACAATTATAAGCTGAACATCATAAAACGTCACACGGGCCATTTAATTGGAAGAACCTTTTTGTTAATGGTCGGTCAATATTCACCGTATCAAATCAACCAAAATTGTTTGTGTGTAAAATTACAATATTTTTATCATATGACGTAAATGTTCACACCGGCAGAACAAGATTCAGAAAATATACCAAGAGGATGCAAATATCCGCAAACTGTTGGAGTTTCGTGGTACCTGTATAGGTTATCATACGCCAGCCCCGTCCGATTATACTGCTCCTCTCACAGATTTTTTCAACATATTCGCATGTGCTTTATTTTATAGATAGTGCAGTATTATGATTGTGGTGGCTGTTTTTTTGTGCAATTTCTGGGTCTAAAGAACTTTTCTTTTTGATTTTAAATAACATCCTTTTTATATCCGATGTTTCCGATGTTAATAGAGGGCCAAAATTTGAGATGTGTTAATAAATTTTAATTGCTTTCAATTTCTTATTTCCTATGTTAGTAAAGTGCAATTTTGTTGGGTGCAAAATGTGCAATTTTGTAATTTTTGTGCTAAGAGTGCTGTTGGTGCAGTGGGGGTTAGTGTCTTAAATTTTAATTATTTTTATATAGGAATTATTTTATTATTAATATATATTTTTTCCTAGTTCATATTGATAACATCGGGTTGTAAAATTTGTAAAGGATTTTTTAATTTCTTCCCTGGTGAAAATTAATAAAATTTGAAGAAGAAAAATTATTGTCAGCGTCAGCGTAAATACGTAAGTCCTTAAAAGTACCTTATTAGCTATGTTAGTAGAAGTGCATCATAGTGTCAGTGGTGCAGGTTGTTTTTTAATTTTTGTGCTAAATGTGCTGATGGTGCAAGAGGGGTTAGTGATTTAACATTAATTTATATAGAATTTATTATTTACTAATTTGTTATCCCATACCTTTCGAAGAAGGATGGGTCATAAAATACGAGGGCAGTTCAGAAAGTTCTTAGCCTAGCACAAAAATCGCGATATAAACTGCATAAAGTTAAGTGTTTTGGAAACTTTCAACTTTCATGTCAAATTTTGTTTCGATCTGGCAACTCTTTCATATAAAAACGGGTGTTCAGAAATTACGCATCCGTAATTTTTTACAGTGGAAAAATTAGAAATGCATGTTTTCATTGTAAAAAAATTGCGGATGCGTTTTTTTGAACACCTGTTTATATATGAAGCAGTTGTTAGATCGTAACAAAATTTTACATGTGTTCATAACAGAGACGTACATGCTATACTATATATAGAACATTAAACCAAAGAGACCAAGTAAGAAGTCAATTATAGTCAGAGAGTAATTTAAAAAAAATCATACAAAATATATCCTGGAATTTTTATTGTTCTTCAAATGGAAATAAATTATTTAGTATGTTAGTAGAGCAATTTCGTCGGTGCAAATGGTGCGTCTTATTTTTTTAATTTTGGTGCTATAAGTGCGGATGGTGCAATTGGGGTTAGTGATGTCAAATTTTATATAAAACCTAATATTTAATAATATTTCCCACAATCCTTAGGTGGTTAAATATATATAATTGATAATAATAATTATTGTTTTTTCTTACTTTCATTATTTGTTATGTTAGTACAGTGCATTTTCATTGGTGCAAATGGTGCATTTTTTTAATTTGTTGTGCTAAAAGTGTTGATGGTGTTATTGAGGTTAATTATGTCAAATTTCCTCATATTTTCCCTAGTACAAAATTATGTGAGATCTCTCGATTATCATTAAAAAATATGTCAGGTTAAATAATCAAAAATATACATACGTAGAAATTCGATCTTATTTCCTATGTTAGTAAAGTGCAATTTATTTTGTGCAAATGGTGCAAAAAAAAAATAAAATTGTGCTAATAGTGCTTTCTTTGGTGCAAGTGGGGTTAGTAATTTAAAATTTATTAATTTGTGTATTCATATTTTTCAATAATTTCAATCATCATGACAGATATTTCCCATACAAATTCGTGAATCATATAATTTCTATAATCCTAACCACTTCAATTAATTAATAAAAAAAGTCCACAATATATCCGTAGAAGTGCAATATTCCTTCAAATTAAATATCATATTTCCTATGTTAGTAGAGTGCAAATTTTCTTGGTGCAAATGGTGCATTTTTTTCAATTTTGTGCTAAATGTGCAGTTGGTGCTATAGGGGTTAGTATTTATTTAAAATGTCTAATATAGGGATGTATAGTTCGTGAACAAACTGGGTTCAGATGAATGATTCACTTGAAAGAGCAAGGGAACTACATAAGTCAAAGTCGTTCTTTATAGTTTATTTGTTATTTATCAGCTTCTTGTTCTAAATAAACAAATGTTAAAAGATAAATTTATACATAACAGACTTTCTATATTCTCAAATGGGAAGTTGATTTAGTTTTTCTAGTTCCTTTATTTGATCTTGTTCCTTTTTACTATATTCTTAAAGTGCGTTTACATTTAGAAATCCTATGTTAGTAGAGTGCACATTTTCTATGTACAAATTGTACATTTTTTTCAATTTTGTGCTAAATGTGCAATTGGTGCTATAGGGGTTAGTATTTTTTAAAATGTCGTAAATAATTATGTATAGTTCGCGAATAAACTACATTCAGATGCACGATTCACTTGAAAGAGCAAGTGAACTAGTTCAGTCAAAGACGTTCATTTGTTGTGTATCAGCTGTCCGAACTATTTCATCGTTTGTTCAATCACAAACGAACGCAACGAATCTGTTCGGAACTATGTGAGCGAAAAAAACGAAGAGAACGATGAAAGAGACAGATTCAAAGAAACTATCTAGGAGTCGGAACTATATGAAGCAAAGAAACTATATTAAGGAACTAGTTCTTTTAAAAAAAGGAACGAGAAATATCGATCCGCTCCGTGAACTATATTATCCAACTCTATGTGACTGCAGCACGAATAGTATCAGCGTCAGGTAAAGTGTGAGTTCAGTCTGGCGAAAGATGGCTTATGTTGGCCAATACTATCCTTCGCCAAATTTCAAAACTTATTTGTTTTATTTTCGGCGTTACCGATCTCTGACTATCTCAAAGCTGTAGTTTTCAACTTTCACAGTTGTTCTGAGTATACTGGACGCCTTGCGCATTGATATTCTAGTCATTTACTGTCCGACTCCTTCTACAGACTGCTTCTCAAATTGTTGAAAGTGGCAGTTACCGCCAGCAATGCCTCCATCTAGTGTAGTATCAGCATCTTTTAGAGGGTGCGTTTGGGCTGGCGAAGGTGGCTTATGTTGGCGAATACATCTTGGAAATCTTGCGCATTGATAACGTTAACATGATATACTCGTCATTTACTGTCAGGCCCACTTTGGCGGCATAGATAAAATCGCTAACTATTTCAAAGCTGTAGTTTTCTAGTTCCACAGTTGGTCCGAGTCCACTGGATGAACGCCTTGCGTGTTTATATTCTCACCATTTTCTACCAGACCTACTTTGGCAGACTCTTCCTCAAATAGTTAAAACATGACAGTCCAAATTTAAACCCATTATGTCGATGCCATCGATGTAGCCAAGTTTGGTGATGTTTGGTGTACGGACTGACATTTATTTTTACCATCTGTCAAACGTTGGCAACATTCCGTGTCGAGTAGAAATTCAATGCCTCTTAATAATGTCATCCAGAGAGACCAGCTGTATATCAGCTGCCTCACAAATTTACTGTCAAAATCCATTATTGTGAATTGTCTTTCAATTATGAAAACATTAACAAGGTCTAAGTTTTTGACATTAGACTTGAGAAATACGACTTTATTGCCGACGAATAGGTAGAATGTGACGATGCCTTTTTTATTATGATTCAATGTTTATAGACAGCTGACTTTCACTCGCTAGGAGAAATTATTAATAGATCTTGGAAGAAACTATGCACTTTTACAGTTAATCGGAAAGTCAGATGCACTATTTATTGAATCATGCGACTTTATTGTCGACGAATAAGTGAAACGTTTCGATGTTTTTTTTTATTATAATAATTAAGTTTTTTGTATATGTGTGATAATAGTAGAGTTGAGCAATCTATTTCATAGAGCGGATCGATTTTTTCGTCCATTTTTTATAAAGGAACTGGTTCCTTAATAAAGTTCCTATGCTACATATAGTTCCGACTCCAAGATAGATACTTTAAATCTGTAGGGAACAATTGAAAGTAATCAGCGAAAGGAAGGAGATCAGAAAAGAACTATATGAGCTAAAGCTCGGAACCTAGTTTCTATCGTTCCTTTATGGGAATAGTTCCAATGGACTGGTTCGTTCCAGAACAATCCAACTCTAGATAATAGTGCTGTGGTGCAATAGATGTTGATGAATTAAAATGTATCGCATCTTCCTCAGTATAGAATGTGTTAGTAAAGTGCAAATTGTGTTATATGGAAATAGTGCAATAGGTTAGTATTATATCTATACAGTCGAAATTCGGTTAAGCGAAAACGTATAATTACAATTATTCTTTTTTCTCTTGTGCGAATTGTTCCTTTCAAAAGACTATGGATAGATTTCTTTGTAGAATCAAAATTTTTTGATTTCCTTAAAAAGGTGGAAAATTGTATTCGATTCACATAAACCGGAGTTTAAATTAAATTTTAATATTTATAACAAAACCAGTGAGCGGAGCAGTATAGTCGGACGGGGCCGACCATGCGATACCCTACACAACTACCACGAACTCTAACTTTCTGAGGATGTTTATTCCGAGTCTGAGTAATATTTCGTGATATTTGCCCCCTCCTGTCCGATTAGAGGTTAACAACACCTCTTCCTTACTTTTTTCGAATATTCAGTACAGTCCTTCTAATTACTTGTCCAGATTACCTTCACGGTGGGTTGTGTTGTGATTTTCGGATTATACTATACTCGAAATCACACAAAAAATTATGTTTTCGGTCCATTTCATCCCAAAATTTTAATCGGATCATCACCGAAAATTATAGGCGTTGTTCTTGACCATAACTGGAACTTCATGAAAAATTTCAAAGCCATCAGCGCGATATTTCTGCCTCTAATGTGGTAATGGGCTACTGAATAATATCTGAATACGTAAGCACCTGTAAATATTTGACTGTAACTCCCACATCTGAGTAGATACATCACTATATTTGGTATCACTTTAAAGGCCAACCACTCCTCTTGGATGTGCTATCAACTCCTGGGGTCTACATCATCCAGGAGTAAATATATATGCCATAGAATACAAATTTTGTCATTTTTCACACAAAAGTCAGGGTCCATTTGACCCGCTAAATATTGACCGATCTTTATCAAAACATGCATGCTTATTCTCTGGCCCGATCCCCTTCTCCATGCAAAAATTCGCGGTGTTTGGACCATAATTGCGGCCTCTGGAGCGACCAGAAAAACCGACAAAAATTTAGTATTTGGTCCATTTCATCCCCTAAATATTAACCGATCTTTTCCAAAAACAATAGGGGTCTTCATTGGCCAGAACCCATCCTACATGCAAAATTTCGTGAAGATTGGTCCATAACTGTGGCCTGTATCGTGTTTACAAATTATAATGGACAGACGGACGGACGGACGGACGGACGGACACACATGTCTAGATCGACTCAGCTAGTCGAGATATGACGATCGGTATACTTAAAGGTGGGTCTAGGACCAATATTTCGCGGCGTTACAAACATTTGGGGCTGCACAAAGCTATAATACCCTGACAACATAGTTGTGTAGGGTATAATTATAAATGTGTTTTTAGATAGTTTTTTAATTACGTGCAATATACCTATTAGAGAGTGCAATATAATTCATGCAAAAATAAAAAAATAAATAAAATTATAATCTTATCTAATGTGCGTTATTGTGGAAGTCAACTACAATGATATTATATTATTATTTATATAATTATTACTAATTGAAAAAAATTATATATATATTATTGTTCTTGATTCACAAGCAGTATTGGTTTCTTAATATACTAATTTTTGAATAAATAAAAATTAATATTTTGTTATAAATAAACACTACAAAAAAGCAGGATATAAAAATAAATACTTTGAAAAAATCATAGTTTCAACAGATTTTTAATTAAAAAAGTATATGAAAAAAATTATATATATATATATGGGCAATATTGCCAATTTTTTAACATAGCTGAAGCGGAGGTTCACCCTTTTATAACTCGGGAACTACTTAAGTATATGAAAAAAAGTGAATAGTTTTGGGTTAATTGATCTGTCGTTGCAAACTGCTCATGATATTGACCTCCAAACTTTATTTTGGTGGAAGCTGTGTCTACTTTAATGTAAAAAAATGTGTAAAAACACGTTGAGGCGAACCAGTTTTTTTATGTTCTCTATCGATTTGTGACTAAGCCACTCATTGCACGGTCTTCGTGTCAAAATAAAACTAGAAGCCAACAAAATGGGGACTACGCCCCTTATGTATCATTTTTCAAAATTTTCACTGCATCTACCTTTAAATGATGCTGACATTTTGAAGCTCGATTTTGAGTGTTTTTTTAATTTTAATTCTAGCTTTAATACGCAAACAGGAATTTCTAAAAATCGATTATAAGATTATTGTAGTCGCCAATCTGCGTCATTTGATATGTATTTTGTGTATGTAGTATGCACAGCTTCAGAGTAATACTCATCCGAAGGTGCGAATTTTGTGCGATCAAATTTCTAAAAAACCTATTTTTCGGTCAAAATTTTTAGATCTGTCAACTGAATGATATGGGTACCCGCGATCAATAAGGTTTTTTACGTTTCGGATGATATAAAATCTTCTTCGTGAAAATCCATCTATTAGAACGGCGGGAACTGGCCTTCCAAAAACACGAAATTTGGCAAAAAATGTTTTTGAAAATATCGCGGATTTATTTGCGTTTTCTGTGTATCATTTCCGCTTCAATAAATGACCTCATATGGATTTTGATCTTTTTCGAAAAGAGAACTTTAAAAACTTTAGCCGAAAGAGAGATGTACGCAATTTATCTCAAAAATAGATTGTGCTGGCACATCCATGGTTCTTAATGGACCACATTGAAATGGTATAGATCGATGTATTTTTTTAGGGTGCACACCGAAATCGGATGCGCGTTAATGGCATATGGAGTTTTTGGAAATTATTCGCGTTTTACGATTTTTTGGGTACTTCAATGCAACGTGTGGCACATCTTAGCCGTCAAATGAAATTTCGCAAAATATGCATGGATTGGAAGATAAACTTCAGTACTTCCTGGAAACCGCATGCGCATCAAATGATTTTGAGAATTACGCGATTTAGACGCAATTTATCTCAAAAATAGTGTGAGCTGGCACATCCATGGTTCTTAATGGACCACATTGAAATCGGTATAGATGGATATATTTTTTTAGGGTGCACACCGAAATCGGATGCGCGTTAATGGCATATGGAGTTTTCGGAAATTATTCGCGTTTTACGATTTTTTGGGTACTTCAATGGAACGTGTGGCACATCTTAGCCGTCAAATGAAATTTCGCAAAATATATATGGATTGGAAGATAAACTTCAGTACTTCCTGGAAACCGCATGCGCATCAAATGATTTTGAGAATTACGCGATTTACACTCAATTTAAAATGTACATTTCATAATATTATTTTATTTTAAGATTTATTCCTATTTATAGAATTCTAAGATTAATTGGAAGGGTCTTGATATAATCCGCAAGGCGTATACTTATACACAAAAAGTGATTATTATTATATATGTCAATTTTTCGGCGAAAATCGGGTAAAATAGCAGAATAACCCCAACATTTTTTTCTGAAATTTCTTGTATACAATTAAAAAAATAAATATGATGACATTATTTTTTCGAACCAAAAACAAATATTTTTCCTCAATATCTTGTTTTGTTGTCGCTGTGATTTAGAAACCGCTACTCGGACTTGTGTGATTTTGATATCATTTGATTCATCATGGTGTTTAGATTATGTAGATATTTTTAAATTATTTTTTAGGTGTGAGTATGTCATTAATATAATGAAAATATTGATGTAATCTGCTATATTTTTTTATTTTTCTCATATTTCGCGAATATTTGCAACTTTATCGTGATTATTATAATATATTCATACTCTTATTTTACGGAGGAAGATATATATCAACGTTTTTGGTCAATATAATAAACGGCGTAATTTTAAGATTTTTTTCTTATGCTCAAAATTAAAATCTCGATAACTTTTGCGCGCATCAACCAAAAATTTGATCGCGAACGGTTTCGGAGTCAGGACATTTTTCTCTATATGTGTACCAAAAATCATAGATGTGCCACAAAAACAAAAAAGCTGATTTTTTGAAAATGGAATATTAAAAAATTGGCAATATTGCCCATATATATATATATTTGATCAATCAATTGAATAGTTTTTTTTCCATATTTTAAATTATGTAAATTTAAAGAAAAACAATTATCAATAATTTCATACAAAACGACAGTGTCAAAAAAACAGTTTAGAAAATAGTATTAATGTAAATATACATATATTTTTTTAAATATAAATTGTATGTTATATCTGAACTATATAAATTTAAATAATAATATTATTTAAAAAACATTGTCAGAAAATGAATTCATTATTATAAACCCATTATAATTAAAAAAAAATCAAAAAAATATTTTTTCTAAAAATTGTTTCCATAAATATTTAAATTAATATTTTTCAACTAAATATTTGTTTATACAAACATTTATATTTTGTATCTTATATTCGAATATGATTTCTTAATTATGTTTATAGTATATTTATATAATATAATTTATTTTTTTATTAATACACTGTTCTCACTGTACAAATTACTGAATAAGAATTGACTCTTTTAGTTAGAAAATTTGTTTTGTTCAAATTTCATACAAATAGTATTTGATTTTTGTGTGTTTACAATTTTTTTCATATATAGAATTTTTAATTAAATACAAAAACAAAGTTAACGACTAACAACAAAAAAATATTTTAGATTTCGAAAAATTATTTATTTATTAATATACAGTAAAGAAAAAAATAATTACAGTAAGAAATTTAAGAAAAAAATATTTAGACAAACTTTAAGATCTTCCATTGGTCTTTTATAGAAAGTATACCATTCTGAAGACTTCTGGAAATAAAACCTTTCTATAGATAGAGAATCGTCTTCAGGTATATATATTATTAAAGACGCTGTACGAAGAAGCAGAGTTCCACTATAGATAGATGTAATTCTTATGATCATTATAGCTTATGAAGGATCACCTTTAAAACGAATGTATTCTGTGTTACTTCTTCTACAACTCCAATAGTACTTTGATAAACAAAATGAGCACCTATTTCATATATTTCCCTTTTCAAAACTTATCTAGTCAATTCTTTATTTTTTTATCGTTACCACGATGCAATAATAAGGCAACAAAAACAAAAACCTTTGTTTTTGTCTCGACCATCTGTCAAATTTTTCCTTATAATATTTCACATGGTTGGCAACATTACACACCGAATTCAAGTAGAAATTACGCACTTTGACAGTTAATCGAGACTTCATCTGCTCTAAATGGACAACCTGCTTATTGTGCCATGCTCCAAATTAAGATGATGTATCAAAACAAAAATAGCTGGTTTTCAAATTTCCTCATGATTGACAACACTGTAGAAAACTCTGCACTGTGACAGTTATTCGGATAGTCAGCTGTGCTAAATGGAGTACCTATTTATTGTGTCATGTCCCAGATCTTCTTCTATTCAAGATATAAGCAATAAACTTTATAGAAATACTTTTTTTCTATAGAAGATTAGGATTTCTTATATTTTTTAAAAATGCAGATCACCTATAAACGGAAGATCTTTTAGAATATACGTTTTAGAGGTTTTTCTCTTTAAAAAAAACGTCTCCAAAAAGTGTGTTTTTACAAAATTATAAAAATTAAAATAAGAAATATATTAGAAAATAAAAATATATATCTCCTGGTTTTTATACATTATCTTATATAATAATTTCGCTTAATATTACATTAATTTGCTAATGGAATATCATTAATGGTAATTATGGGGAATTATGAGTATTATTATAATTTCATAATTTTAATTTATAATACACTGCCCACAAATGTATGTAATTTTTTTTGTTTTTAAATATTTACAAGAAATCGACTTGGCTTAGTTTGATTTAGTTTTCAAAAAGGTGGATACGATTATAATGAAATCATGGAAGAAAGAGCTGATATTTTTAAATTAATAATAGATTATAATTATATTTAAATTAAAAAAAAAATCATCTGTCATTATTCGAACATCTGTCAAAATTTAACTAATAGTAGTTCTCATGGTTAGCAACATTACACGCCTAATTTAAGTAGCAACTCTGCATTTTCTAATTTAAGTAGCAACTCTGCATTTGTTCTAAATGGAGTACCTATTTATTATGCATGGTTAGAAGTATTAAGGTGATGTATCAAAACAAGATTTTATGTTTTTTATTCGATCATCTGTCAAATTTTATCTATTAATATTTCTTAAGGTTGGCAACATTGCACGTCAAATTCAAGTAGAAACAATGTACATTGACAAAATAAATAGGTAGGTAACCATGGCAAAATAAATAGGTAGTCCATTTAGAGCAGCTAATATCTCGATTAACTGTCAAAGTGCGTAATTTCTACTTAAATTCGATGTGCAATGTTGCCAACCATGTGAAATATTATATGGAAAACTTGACAGATGATCGAGACAAAAACAAAGGTTCTTTTTCTGATACATCACCTTATTATTGAATCATGTGCTGCGCTGTATGGTTCAAAAGCGCAATTCCGTAAATGGGACGATCGGTACTAGATACAGTTCTTTGAAAGATGGAACTAAATAAATGACTTAGATCGCAGCAAACCGATTTGGGAACGAAATAATCAAGCACTATATGGAAGCTGCTATATTTAGGACACTATCTGACTATGTTACGAAATAACTTAATGTATTGATTTAATTTACTTTAAAATAAATAATTTAAGTTTTTTTAATTAACATTCGTGGTTCATTATAATCGTATCCCATATATATTCCATTTTTTTTTTTTTTGCAAATTTCATGCAACCATATTTTGGTCATAATTTCTTTTCATATTTACTAAATTTTGTGTCAAGTTTTGTTCAAGTTTCTGTGCTACATTGTGTTTATTTTTTTAATTTACATTATGGACATTTAAAATGCATGTATGTATGTGTATCTTTGATTGAGATAATTTCAATAATTAAATTTTGCTAAATTTTTAGTTTTTTTACAGAGATAATTATTTTATGATTTTTTATATATATAATTTGATGAGGAATTAAAAAGGAAACCAACAAAAACAATTATTTTTTATTTATAATGTGTATATTTGTTTTAGATTGTTTGCAATAAACAGTTTATAATTTTTTGGAACAATTAAAAATTAACAACAAGATAGAATTTATTTAGTTTTATTTTGTTTTTGTGATTAGTTTATAACGAGTTTCAACAATAAATATTTTTATTTTGTAAGGTCTTTTTGTTCATATCTCATATAAGAAACAATTGATATTTGATGATTTTTTCATTAAGTTTTTGTATAACAACATAAATATAGTAGTTTGTTTTAGAGGAGTATGTTTGTTTATGTTTTGTAAATATATGTATAATTGTATGAGGAATTGGTTTTGACAATGAAAGAAGGTAACAATTTTTCAAATTGAAAGAAATTTTTTTCATGTTTATAATTAGCCCCAACTATATTAACCTGTCATCCATAATTATAGAAATAAATACGAAATCTCTCCTGATTAAAGCCCTATTTTAGTTCGAGGAATTATTATTGTTTTTTTTTAAGTAAAACAAAATCGATCAAATTCTAAAACTGTTGCAAAGGCTTTTTCTTCAAATTAAACCTTTTTATTAATCATTTATTGTTTTTATATTTATTGTATTATTTTTTATATATAAAAATAGCATATATATATATTTTTAAAACATACCTCTTCAACAGCTAAATGTAAACCCCTTAATGCCACTGTTTTGCCACTGCCATTAAACATGCCTGTTGATATTATCCAATTAGATTCTCATTGGATATGAATGAATACTAACAGGAAAGAGAATATTAACCGAGCGACTAAGGAGAAAGACTCACACGTAGAAATTATTGTTGTTGTCAAAATGAGAACAAACACTTGGCCGAACAGCCTGCATGTTTGCCTTCCTTGCATGTGTGATGTTTACATTTACGATCGAACGAACATACACACAGCCACGAACGTATACACGGCAAGCACAGACGATGTTAACAACGGCCGACTGTCACACAGTATCTCATTTCTACTAGAAATGTAAACAATTATATGTCTTTCTAACGAACGAGACGAATGCGAACGGCCGAGTCTCCATAACCGAACAAAGAAATGACCATTAACGTATGAAGACAAAAACAACAATTGAGAGTTATTCTCTCCTTTAAGAAGAAAACAAAGGCAAAATCATACGCAAAATAACAACAAAAACACAACAAGTGTTGCCTTCATCATTGCACGGGACATAGGGAAATCTTATGGAAAAAAATCCATCAACACTTTTTTTGAATATTTTTCTAATTTATAAAGGAAATGTTTAACATTTAACACTTGTTTTTGGCTTCAATTACACAATATTTTTTTTATACGGGCGTTTATTAAATTACAAAAATAATTTGCAACCGACCTCCGCTTGAAATGATTGACAACTGGAGAAAGGAACAGGTGAGAGTAACAGTGTGGTCAACATGGCAATAAGAAAAACGACAAAGCGTGTTTTTTTTAACGAATACCACCTGAACCTTAAGCGTTTTTTAAAGAATATTTTTCTAAAGACCATCGGAAGCAATAAGGATGAATTTTTATAGAATGTTTTTTAAGACGATCAGAGGGCAATAAGATTTTTTTCTAAGGGCCATCGAAGGACAATCAGAGGGAATCATTATAGAATATTTTTCTAAGAACCACGAGAAGCCTAAGCGTGGATTATTAAAGAATATTTTTCTGCAGACAACCAGTTACCTTAGCGTGAATTTTTAAAGAATATTTTTCTATGGAACACCAGAAGAAAAATCGAAGCGTGGACTTTGGTAGAATAATGTTATGTACCATCAGTGAGCAATATGCACGGTTTTGTGGAACATTGTTTGGGACTATCAGAAAGCGAAATGTGTGAATTTTTAAGAATACTTTTCTAAGAATTTTTTGGCCATAATCAATTTTTACCCCAACACAAGGTGGAGTGTATATTGAATTTAACATTGCGAAATATACACCGGAGATTCACACATTAAGTACATGTTTTCTTGATCCGAATGAAATTCTATGTCGATTTATGCATGCCCGTCTGTCTGTTTTAAAAAAATGATCAAAATTGGTACACTTTTTAAGGTAGCCATAACATAACACTACATTCCAAATTTCGGTATTTTGGGAAGATCTTCAATTGAATCGACTGTAATTTAAAATTTTTGATTCTTATTGAGTAGGAAACCTCCCTACCATAATTCGGT
This sequence comes from Musca vetustissima, assembly GCF_032173495.1. Taxonomy (NCBI): domain Eukaryota; kingdom Metazoa; phylum Arthropoda; class Insecta; order Diptera; family Muscidae; genus Musca; species Musca vetustissima. The sequence goes on from NW_026887584.1 coordinate 80,593, forward strand.
ATTTTGGGAGAACAATGGATATTTTTTCTCAGAAGTGGCTGTAACTTTGGCATTTTTCGATGTAGGTCCATATTTTGGCATTGATTTACAGTGTCATTTTCGCCATATGAAGCTCCTGACCTTTTACAAAGAATATTTTTTATAAGTACAATCAGAATAATTAAATTGAAGTTTTGAAGAATAATCAGAGAGCAATAGTTGTGAGTTTTAGAACTCAATTTTCAAGTTTAACATATAGGTTGCCACGTCCGTCTATACAGCTGACTCATAACCATTCAAAATGTGCATTATGTTCATACGACAATTTGGTCACCCTAATTGTGAGCTCATCCGATGTGCTTCTCTTAATTTTCTTTTTCCGATGCTATTTCCAAATCCAAACTTTAACTGGATCACAATCAGATTTTTTTAACAGATATCCTCATTGTTGACCATTTTACATTAAACTCCGGAAATACATAGACCGAAGAAGAGAGACAGTATATTGGTGTATGTACTCGGATATGAAGTCATACGCAAATATTTACATGGGTCTACCTATACGCAACGTCGACTTTTAAAAATAGACTTTCGATTTTCCTCATAAATACTGATATTCCATCACAAAATCCAAATTGCCCACATTGCAGAACTTTATTTTATCTTTTGACAACAACTCTATATGAGTTAAATTCTATGCCCATTTTGTCTTAGTCGCTAATAGTCCCAAATCGATGTTGGACTATATAAAAAAATTGACTTTTTAGCCAAAAATCGAAACAGTCTAAAAAATATTTTTTGATCAGAGAAAAAATCGAAAAATGTTGACTCTAATGCGGTCCCTAATAATGCTCCGCTTATAGGTTTATTTTTCACCATAAGAGAAACCAAACCACTGGTAGGGTGTGATTTGACCAACATATAAACAACTGTTCAAAATTGCTGCCATTAAATCGGATATTACTTCAAAATATAAGCTGGTTATGCTACAAACACTTTCAAAATACCGTCAAAAATGGCGGCATTGTTATATGGTTTGATTAAATATGGAAAAGAAAAATTGTTTTATCAAGGCTTGGTGCAATCTAACGAGTTCTATAATTATATCTAGAAAATTATTGACAATTATTTTTTAACACGAAAATATTTTTTTCTTTGGATTACTGTTGCAATTTATTTTTCTTTTCGCCTACCATATTCACTAAAATATTTATGGGCTATAATCGCGATAATTATATTTTGGTCAATATGGTCAATATGTTTGTTGGCCGTTTCTATTTATCTCCAATATCTTAGGATCTTGATTTCGATTGGGAAATCTTTGGTTGTAACATCTGTGGAACATGTGATGTTCTCTTGTAATGTTGACGTATATACATACGTCAACAGTACAAGTTTGCCCTGTTCCCCACTATATTTTTGCAACTTCCAAAATTTATTACTTTTAATATAAATTATTTATTTTAAATAATATTATATTTTAGTTATTATATATCTTCTTAACTAGCTTCAAAAAATCCTACGACGCACTTGATTTTGCGTTTTTTTAATTGCGAATGTCAGCAATTTCTTCGCAATTGACAACACTGTTTCTCTTATTTGTCTCTTCCTTCAGTTGACAATCATAGAAAAACGGCGGTTGGTCGCGATTTAATTTCGTTGTCCGTAATTGTGTAATTTAATTGAATTTATTCAACAATTATATTATAAAAATTGTGAAAAAAGTGGTAACTATACAATATTGTATGTATATAAAATAAAATATTTGTTTAACAAAGTGTTTTTAATTGATATATTTAAATAAAAATAAAATGCCTTATTGTGCCTTGTAATGTGAAGGCAAAATTGTTGTGCTTTGCCTATTTATTAGTGTACGTGCGTGTGTGTGTTGAAAGGAGATCTTCGTGTTGTTGTTACATTTTAACTGCCGGCCGTTATTTCTCGTGCGCTTTAACAGTGATCTCGTTAAAAAAGTAACAATTAAAGAAATAGTGAGAAAGGGGAGAATTATTGGAGAAGAGTATCAATCACAGTGAATTCCCATATATTGCAGCTAGTGTTCTTTATGTTGTTGTTATTGGAGAATAATGGAGCAAATGCAGCGTGCAAAGAGGTATTTTTTTGTTTTGATTGTATGACAATTAGTAAATAAGTAAAACGCACGTTTACACAGAGGGGTCAAGATTATCTCGAACATTAGTAGTGTTATGATCTAAATTTAAAATGTTTATATCTTTATTAAAAATAGTCCTATTGAGATGAAATAAAAATAATATGGCATCTTTTACTTCTACTTTCTTAAAAAAATACTGCACAAAAAAACTTGAAAAAAGGTTTCATTTGAAAAAATCAGAATATGCAATATTAGGCTATACAAAATGGATCCAATTTCTTATGGACGGTTATGTTAATTTTAAAAGAAATGTATTGAGAGAAAATATTTGGAAAATATTTGTGTTTAGTAAAATCTTTGGTATAGAGCGTTGAAATTCTACACGTATGTACAATCTTTGCTAAAACTCCTAGTGTTCCAAATGCTTTGAACAGGAATTTAAATTGTTAGCATGTTCAAAATACTTTGAAATACTTTGTATTACAGAAGATTTGATCGTTAGAGTGTTTTAAGATTAGAGATTTCATAATTTGAACATCACTGTACGTTTCCCTTTTTTTTTTTTTTGATAGTTTGTGCTCATTTTTCAACAAAATTAGCAAATATTCCAAACCAAAATAAATTTTATTGCCGTATTTTTAGCCTATAATAAAAGTAGACTCCATACAATGGTTCCACCAAGTGAATTGAGGATAATTTTACTTCTCAAATGATGTAAAATCAGACTTAAAAACAAAAAAATTAATATCGGTCCACATTTTGCTATAACGCCCATATAATGTTAACCCCTAGCAAAAACTTTAAATATTGGATCATGTTTCGGGGTAGTTCTCATTTAACATTATTCGGTATTTCGGTATGTTTTTCAACCGATTATATGGATTATCATTGGATGTCAAATCTTTCTATCAAAAATTATAAATATCGCTGCACTACTAAATTCGAAATATACTGTATCGAAAATCAAATTTTCAATCCATGAACATAGTTTAGAATGTCCGATATTCATTTCATACATCTAACATCTAATCACGGTTAAAGTCCGAATCAGGTTTTTTTCTTACTTATTTAGCTGGCTTGTTACAGAACGGTTGTTCCATAAGGCTCGCTTTTTTATGCCTTTTAAGCTGGGGCATTCTCATTCATTCGCATAACATGACATAGCCACTGTAGTAGCTGCAGCTCAATAAGACTGACTATGTCCATTCATTCGACGCCGATATCCACCGTCGACGCAGATCGGCACGTAGATCTTTCGAAGAATTTGTCTCTCAAACACCCCATGCGCTGCCTCATCCGCTTGCGTAAGTACCCATGCTTCAGATCCATATAACAGCACGGTCAGCGTCTTGAAGAGTGTGAGTTTGGTTTGGCGGGAGGTGGCCTTGCTTTTGAGTTGTTTGCTCAGACCATAGTATCATCTGTTGGCCATCACTATCCTTTCCGAATTTCAAACTTAATGTCATTCGTTTTATTTATGGCGGTACCAAGGAATATAAAATCTTTTACTTCCTCGAAGCTGTAGTTCTCAAGTTCAACAGTTGGTCCGAGTCTACTGGACGTCTTGCGCGTTTATACCATCTGCTTGGTCTTCTCGCCGTTTACTGCCAGTCCCACTTTGGCAGACTCATTCTCAATTTGTTCAAAGGTGGCTGTTACCGCTCGCAATGTTCGACCCATTATATCGATGTCATCGAGGTTTGCCAGGTCTAAAGCCGCTTTGTATGGCCCAAGGTTGGCTTCAGTCGTTCACACAGCACAGTGGATAACACTTTATATGCGATGGGAAGCAGACTAATTCCTCTAATTCTTAATCAGGTTAAATTTTCGATAATATATCATACACATTTAAATAGTCTTGCGGCACTATCTGCCAAATTTTTTCTAGTAATATTTCACATGCTTGGCAACACTGTCCATTAACTTCAAGTAGACAGTATTTCGATGTGCAATGTTGCCAACCATGTGAAATATTATAAAGACAAAATCGACAGATGGACATGACAAAAACAATGATTTTTGTTTGGCTACATCTCCTTATTACTGCATCATTGTAGAAACTATGACAGTTAATCGGATAGTCAGCTGTGCTAAATGGATTACCTATTTATTGTGCCATGACGTTTGGCACAAAATAAAAATTTTGTGTGCATACTAACAAACATCAGCTGATTGAGATTTAGATCATCATTAGAGGTATTTGTAAAAAGTTAGGGTGTATTTTGGGGTTTCGTTAATCGAGTGGATTTAAAAACGTATATGTAATGTCGACTATCTATAACGCGATTTTTTTTAGTTGAAAAGTCTAAAAATCGAAGTCAACTTCTGCGATTCGAAACATGGAATTTGAAAAATTATCCGTCTTTCATTGTTTTTTTTCTTCTTTTGAAATAAAAATATATTTTTTAATAATAATAATTGTAAATAATTCTTTTATGCTCTCCTTGTGTTTGGTTTGGTTTTAACAATAAATTGTAAATAATTTTTATATGTAGGTATGCAGATTTTTCTTTTTTAAACAATTAATGATATTTTTAACGATTTATGTTTAATGTTTTAGTTGTTGTTCTTGTATATTTTCTTTAGTTAAATTTGTTTTAAATGTTGTTGTTTTTTCGTACTTTGGTTTCGTTACTACTTTCATTTTGTGTGGATTAGCAGTTTGTTGTTGTTGTTATAATTATTTTTTGGTTGTTGTTAATTATATATTTGAAATATTGATTGCTTTTTTAAATATATGTTTATAATGTTATTGTTGTTGCTGTTGTTTACTATTATTAATTTGTCTTATAATCCATTAACATTTTTTTTGTGTTCTCTGTGTCACCCCCTTTGTTTAACGGCTATCTCTTACCTGATATATATATTTTTATGTTAGTCCTGTTTGTATGTGTGTGTATCGTAGTGGGTGGGTGATTGGCGTTGAGGTTTTTTATTGTGTCTGATATTGAGGATATTGTTGTTCATATGATGGCATTTGTGGTAATTGTCCCAATGTCCCTGCTGCCGGAGCTGTGGCTGTACTTTGGCCAACAGTGTAATCGTACGAGGCATATGAACCCGTTGCCATACCCCCGGCGGCGACATCAGGTTGCATGCTTTCTTCGGCAATGGTGGCACCAGCCATGGCAAATGGATTATTGGCCACGTGTCCTGTCGCTCCATAATTAACGGTATTCGATTGTTGCATTTGACTTTGTTCCGTATATGGTGGTGGGGCTTCACCCTGCAAGAGGAGACAAAAATTAATAATTTTCATAATTTTGTAAAAATTTATTTCAAACTTACAAATGAGGTTTCCTTCATATAACCCGCAGCACCCGGCTGATTAGGATCTTCGGTAATTGCACCCATGGGAGGCGCCCATACTTTCTGTTCCTCTTCAGGTGGTGGCTCGGCCCAGGGTTGTAATTCGCCAGAGGCAAAAATGGCATAGAATGTACAGCCAACTAAATGAACACAGGCGGCCAGGGTAAAGACAGTGGTCCAACAACCTTCAGGCTACAAAAATAAAATAAATTCTAAATTCTTCCAAGAAAAAAAAAACGTTTTCCCTTCACTTACATTCCTTTGTATTAGGCCATCCAAAGCATAGGGTACAATAATACCCGCCAATGTGCCAATACCATTTGAGAGACCCATCAAAATACTGGCATAACGGGGGGCAATATCCAAGTGATTGACATTATAGCCGGATATGGCAAAGCCCGAAAAGGCCACACCACAGGTCAAGGCAAACATGGCACCAGTCTAAAAAATAAACAAATAAAATAAAAATCCCCTAGAAATTTCCCATCTCCCCACTTACCGCCGTATCCGAATGGGCCACAAACAAGAAAAATATACCCTCCATACCGAAACCACCACAATTGAAAAGCTTTCGCACATTTGTCGTCGACATAATGCCATTTTTACGCAAATGATCTGCCAGCATACCACCAAACGGTACAATCGTGGTCATAATCAAATGGGGCAGCGACCCCACAAATCCGGCCTGAGCACCAGCAAATAGAAATTCCACGAACGGCAGAAGTTCGCTACAATGATGGCATAGACCGGCATCGATCGCATCATTTCACGCCATGGTGTTGTCCTCAGATTCGGCATTGTTGGATGGGCTGAAGTTTCACCCAGCGATTTTTCAATATATTTCAATTCGGGTATACTAATGGCAG
>NW_026887585.1:0-8499 GCF_032173495.1 Musca vetustissima
CCAGCCATCAAAGGCGTGGATTTTTTAAAGAATATTTTTTCAAGGACCAGCCATCAAAGGCGTGGATTTTTTAAAGAATATTTTTTCAAGGACCAGCCATCAAAGGCGTGGATTTTTTAAAGAATATTTTTTCAAGGACCAGCCATCAAAGGCGTGGATTTTTTAAAGAATATTTTTTCAAGGACCAGCCATCAAAGGCGTGGATTTTTTAAAGAATATTTTTTCAAGGACCAGCCATCAAAGGCGTGGATTTTTTAAAGAATATTTTTTCAAGGACCAGCCATCAAAGGCGTGGATTTTTTAAAGAATATTTTTTCAAGGACCAGCCATCAAAGGCGTGGATTTTTTAAAGAATATTTTTTCAAGGACCAGCCATCAAAGGCGTGGATTTTTTAAAGAATTTTTTCAAGGACCAGAATATTATTTTTTCAAGGACCAGCCATCAAAGGCGTGGATTTTTTAAAGAATATTTTTTCAAGGACCAGCCATCAAAGGCGTGGATTTTTTAAAGAATATTTTTTCAAGGACCAGCCATCAAAGGCGTGGATTTTTTAAAGAATATTTTTTCAAGGACCAGCCATCAAAGGCGTGGATTTTTTACAGAATATTTTTTCAAGGACCAGCCATCAAAGGCGTGGATTTTTTACAGAATATTTTTTCAAGGACCAGCCATCATAGGCGTTGATTTTTTAAATATTATTTTTTCATGGACCAGCCATCATAGGCGTGGATTTTTTAAAGAATATTTTTTCAAGGACCAGCCATCAAAGGCGTGGATTTTTTAAAGAATATTTTTTCAAGGACCAGCCATCAAAGGCGTGGATTTTTTAAAGAATATTTTTTCAAGGACCAGCCATCAAAGGCGTGGATTTTTTACAGAATATTTTTCAAGGGCCAACAAAGGCGTGGATTTTTTACAGAATATTTTTTCAAGGACCAGCCATCAAAGGCGTGGATTTTTTAAAGAATATTTTTTCAAGGACCAGCCATCAAAGGCGTGGATTTTTTAAAGAATATTTTTTCAAGGACCAGCCATCAAAGGCGTGGATTTTTTAAAGAATATTTTTTCAAGGACCAGCCATCAAAGGCGTGGATTTTTTAAAGAATATTTTTTCAAGGACCAGCCATCAAAGGCGTGGATTTTTTAAAGAATATTTTTTCAAGGACCAGCCATCAAAGGCGTGGATTTTTTAAAGAATATTTTTTCAAGGACCAGCCATCAAAGGCGTGGATTTTTTAAAGAATAGTTTTTCAAGGACCAGCCATCAAAGGCGTGGATTTTTTAAAGAATATTTTTTCAAGGACCAGCCATCAAAGGCGTGGATTTTTTAAAGAATATTTTTTCAAGGACCAGCCATCAAAGGCGTGGATTTTTTAAAGAATATTTTTTCAAGGACCAGCCATCAAAGGCGTGGATTTTTTAAAGAATATTTTTTCAAGGACCAGCCATCAAAGGCGTGGATTTTTTAAAGAATATTTTTTCAAGGACCAGCCATCAAAGGCGTGGATTTTTTAAAGAATATTTTTTCAAGGACCAGCCATCAAAGGCGTGGATTTTTTAAAGAATATTTTTTCAAGGACCAGCCATCAAAGGCGTGGATTTTTTAAAGAATATTTTTTCAAGGACCAGCCATCAAAGGCGTGGATTTTTTCAAGGACCAGCCATAAGAATATTTTTTCAAGGACCAGCCATCAAAGGCGTGGATTTTTTAAAGAATATTTTTTCAAGGACCAGCCATCAAAGGCGTGGATTTTTTAAAGAATATTTTTTCAAGGACCAGCCATCAAAGGCGTGGATTTTTTAAAGAATATTTTTTCAAGGACCATCAGTTGCTTTTGCCGTAAAGGCGAGATTTTTTGAAATTCTAATATTAAAAAAAATCTATAATTTTTACCCAATCCTTAGTTAGGCCATTTTCTAAATAGCGGTGTAGGGTAAAAATGTTCCTAGTTGACCCTTCCGTTATGTTATATACTGTTGGTATTTTCTAATGCAGTTAATGTCAGCTCTTATACTCATACATTGACAACAAATTTTACACTGGTGTATAAAGTTTTGACCGGCGGTATTTTTTCTGCATATTTTATGTTGTGGTTATGTTTACTTAAGTAAATATATATTTTTTCTTTTTTAATAAAACCACTATGAAACTATTTCGCTAAAAAACGTTACGTTTTTCGCAAAAATAAAATTTGTTTTTAATGAGGGTTGATTTGAATATTTATACGATATATTTTTGTAATCATATTTTCAAAATTGATATTTTTCACATAAAAATTATCGTCTAACAATTATTTAAACCAGTGAGCGGAGCAGTATAGTCGGACGGGGCCGACCATACGATACCCTACACAACTACCACGGAGCTCAAATTTTCTGCGGATGTTTATGGGCAATATTTCCTGGGCAATATTTCGTGATATTTGCACCCTCTTGCCCGATTAGAGGTCCTAGCTCCCCTTCCTCACACTGACATATTTTCCGAATATTACGAGTATTCAGTACAGCTATTGTCCAGATTCCCTTCACCGTGGGTTGTGTTGTGATGTTCGGCTTTCATTTGTGGTATATAGATCGACTCGAAAATAACACAAAAAATTAAGTTTTCGGTCCACTTTCCAAAATTTATATCTGATCATCAGCGAAAATTATAGGCGTTGTCCTTGACCATAACTGGAACCTCATGGAACATTTCAAAGCGATCAGCGCTATAGTTCCGCTCTATAGAGTGATAATGGGTTACTAAATAATATACGAATACAGAGATACTTGTTAATATTTAGGTGTAACTCCCACATCCGAGCACATACAACAATATAATTGGTATCAATTTAAAGGCCAACCACTCCTCTTGGATATAATATCAACTTCTCGGGTCTATGTCCTTCAGGGGTAAATATATACGCTATAGAATAAAAATTTTGTAATTTTTCACACAAAAGTCAGGGTCCATTTGACCCGCTAAATATTGACCGATCTTTATCAAAACATGCATGCTTATTCTTTGGCCCGATCCCCTTCTCCATGCAAAACTTCACGATGCTTGGGCCATTATTGCTGTCTCTGGAGCGACCAGAAAAACCGACAAAAATTTAGTATTTGGTCCATTTCATCCCCTAAATATTAACCGATCTTTCCCAAAAACAATAAGGGTCTTCATTGGCCAGAACCCATCCTACATGCAAAATTTCGTGAAGATTGGTCCATAACTGTGGCCTGTATCGTGTTTACAAATTATAATGGACGGACGGACGGACGGACGGACACACATGTCTAGATCGACTCAGCTAGTCGAGATATGACGATCGGTATACTTAAAGGTGGGTCTAGGACCAATATTTCGCGGCGTTACAAAATTTTGGGGCTGCACAAAGCTATAATACCCTGACAACATAGTTGTGTAGGGTATAAAAATATTCCCATATATTCCAATATGTGTTTCAATATTAAACTTCATAGACTATCATTTCAATTAATATTTGTTTTGAATATTGTACAGCATAGTATTTGAAAAAAAAATTCTGATTTGATTTTTCAAAATCCTCATAACACACATATGAACCCACTCACTTGTAGTTGATCCACTTGTTCTATTTCCATGTTTACAGTTTGTCATCAAGCCATCATTCGCTTGCTGGGGAAAAAATCAAACAATCTACTCCAGCTAATGCCATTCACAGAACACTTTTGACACCCTTGATCAATAGACGTTAAGTGTCATTTGTCATTGTTAAAATTGGTGATTTCGAAAAAAACACAATATTTTTATATTCATTTTCAAATCTGCTTGATAACAGATTTGTTGTGATTTATGACATTTTTTTTTCAAAACCAAATAAAAGATTATTTTCAAAAATAGAAGTATTTGTACAGCGAATAAAATTGATTGGGAGCAGATATTGGATTTGAAATAAGCAATGCAAAATTTGGTGGTCTGGCGTCGGTAAAATACTACCCTGAAAAAAATTTTATTAGAAATATATATATATATATATTATTTAAAAATCCGCACTTAAATATAGGTTATGAAAACTATTCTTTAATTTAAAATCCAAGGTTATATATAAGTCCTGAAAAATATTATTTAAAAATCCATATATATAGTCCTTGAAACATATTATTTAAAAATCCACGTCTATATATATAGGCCTCAAAAAATATTATTTTAATATATATATATATATATATAAGCCTAAGCCTAAAAATAGCCTTAAACATTATTATTTAAAAATCCAAGCCTAAAAATACCCTTAACCATTATTATTTCAAAATCCACGCCTAAATGTAGGCCTTGAAAAATAGTAGTTAAAAATCCACGCCTAAATATAGGCCTTGAAAAATAGTAGTTAAAGCCCACGCCTAAATGTAGGCCTTGAGAATCTATTATTTAAAAATCCACGCCTAAATGTAGGCCTTGAGAATCTATTATTTAAAAATCCACGCCTAAATGTAGGCCTTGAAAAAATAAGTTTCAAAAATCCACGCCTAAATGTAGGCCTTGAAAAATTAATGTTAAAAATCCACGCCTAAATGTAGGCCTTGAAAAATTAATGTTAAAAATCCACGCCTAAATGTAGGCCTTGAAAAATAGTAGTGAAAAATCCACGCCTACATGTGGGCCTTTAAAAATCCACGCCTAAATGTAGGCCTTGAAAAATAGTAGTGAAAAATCCACGCCTAAATGTAGGCCTTGAGAATCTATTATTTAAAAATCCACGCCTAAATGTAGGCCTTGAGACCATAATATTAATCAATCCACGCCTAAATGTAGGCCTTAAAAAATAGTAGTTAAAAACCACGCCTAAATGTAGGCTTTGAGAATCTATTATTTAAAAATCCACGCCTAAATGTAGGCTTTGAAAATCTATTATTTTAAAATCCACGCCTAAATGTAGGCTTTGAAAATCTATTACTTAAAAAAATCCACGCCTAGATGATATTTTGCCTTGAAAATCTTTTACTTAAAAAAATCCACGCCTAAATGTAGGCCTTCAAAATCTATTATTAAAAAATCCTGGCCTAAATCCACGCCTATAGGCTTTGAATTTTTTTTTAAACCACTCCTATCCGTGGAGTTTGAAAAAAATATTATTTGAGAATCCGAGACTATGAGTGGTCCTTACAAATATGATTTTAAATCCATGTCTATCCACAGGACTTAACAGATGATTGTTACATATGTGTAACTATGGCAAATCAAGATTTCCATTCTGATTTCGTTACGAAAATTTTTCTAATCCCTTTTCTTCCAAAAGGTATCAAAAATTTCTTAAAAAAAAACCATTACCTTGTACCGCTCCCTTATGCTGAATATATATCGAACAGAAATCTCCAATTGTGATTGAATACAAAACGCCAATTCGATGGGATTACAATTTATCAATCAATTTTAAAATTGTATACATATATTTACTTTGTACACATGTGTGAGGAGAGGGACGATTAGGGGTGTGTATTGGTATGTTTGGGTGGGAATTTATACCAACACGTAGAGAGTTTGCTAAACTCACCGAACAATCTATCAGTGTGCTCTGGCTTCCGCAAATGTCCAGACACGTTTCAATTACTTCGAATGATACATATTGGATGGTTGGTGATCGATAACGGGGGCGGGGGTGAAACATGGGTGGATGACAGAGAACAGCAGACAGAGTTTGGAAGTTATTTTTTTCCAAAAGTTTTATTAAGACTTCTTCCGTTGGACTTTTTAAGTCCAACCAAAGAATGGCAAGCAATGAGCGTACGTGCTCCAATGTAATTCATATTTGGATGGTTACCCTTTTGTGTATGTCTGTGTGAGTGTGCCTGTTTGCAGCTACTATCTTTGGTCTCGGGAGTCTGATTGTTCATTAGTGAATATCGAATAACAATCAATGGGGAATTTGTGCATGGAAATACATTAAAGGCTTAAATATTGAATTTTAACCACAGACCCTGTGTGTGGAAAATACTTTATGGGTAAATGGAATGAATTTGAAATTCCTATATTTTTTCCAGAAATAATAGCTGTAAGAAAAATAATTTTGAAATGCATTTTATCTTTGTTGATTCACTTATCTGCGGGAAATTTCCTTTTAATTTAAAACAGAAAAACAGAACATGCATTCGAAGAAAATCTACCTCCAGGTATTCTTTATTCCTTTGATTCCATCTGCCTCTACCGTCTTACATTTCAGAATCATTGAAAGGTTTTTTGCGAGAGTGTGTGTGTGTGGCATATGCCGCGTGCCGAAAAATTTTCTAATTAAATTCATTTGATAACTGTCACGACAACCGGAATAAGAACGAAAAGCAGAAGCTGATTCTATGCCATTTCCAGTTGTTGTTTAGATTTAGTTTTCTCTTTTTTGCATTTTTGGTGACTTTTTGACACTTTGTCGAAATGAAGCTGCAATAACTGTCTTTGTGGTCGGAATTTAGTTTCTTTGGCGGCATGGCGAAATTTCAGGAACATTTCTTTCGAATATCATCGTCTTTATACTCAAACTGTTGTTTTTAATTAATTTTCTAGTTGTGTATATTCATAAGATTTTGAATTAATTTTCATTGCAATGAATGCAATGAATGGAAGAGCCGAATTAGGTATCAGGAATTATTTTTTTGTGAGATAGGATATACTTTTCAATTGTCCATATTATGTATGCTACATGAGCAAATTCTGAGAGCTAAAATAATTTTCAAGTGTTATTTAATATCAAAGATTTGTTTTAATTGCTAAGATTATTAAATGTATTTATTTACAAATTTATCGCTTGAAACTAGACATGCAATATTATTATTTAAACATTTATCGCTTAAAACTAGACATGCAATATAATTATTTGAAAATCCAAGCCTAATCATAGGCCTCATTTACGTAAAAACGGAAAAATAGGTATACATATGTGAGAGCTATATCGAAATCTAAACCGATTTTCCCGAAACTTACCACACATCATTCTAGACTAAATTCAGTACACTATGCCAAATTTCGTGCAAATCAGAGGATATATAGGGACCTTGGCGCACCATTTACATAAAATCGGACGAAAATATAAATGGGAGCTATATCTAACTATGAACCCATTTTCGCGAAACTTAACACACACCACTCCAGCCTTCATTCAGTAAGCTATGCCAAATTTCGTGCAAATCCAAGGATATACAGGGACTTTTGTCCACCATTTACATTAAATCGGATGAAAATATATATGGGAGCTATATCTAAATCTTAACCGATTTTCACGAAACTTAACACACATCATTCTAGACTAAATTCATTACACTGTGCCAAATTTCGTGCAAATCGAAAAATATATATGGACTTTGGTACACCACCTTAAATCATTCTATACCTTATTCGTTACGCTGTGCCAAATTCCGTGCAAATCGAAAGATATGTAGGGACTTTAGTGGTCTATTCACCTAACATCGGCCGAAACTCTATATGGGACTATACCTAAATCTAAACCGATTTTCACGAAACCTTGCACACATCATTCTAGACTTAATTTAGTACACTATGCCAAATTGCGTGCAAATCGAAAGATAAATAGGGACTTTGGTGCACCGTTTACCTTAAATCGGACGAAAATGTATATGGGAAGTATATCTAAATCTGGAACGATTTTCGCGAAACTTGGCAGACATTACTCTAGGCTCAATTCAGTACGCTATGCCAAATTTAGTGGAAATCGAAGGATATATAGGGACTTTGGTGCACCATTTACATTTAATCGGACGAAAATATATATGAGAGCTATATCTAGATCTGAACCTATTCTCACGAAACTTAACACACATCGTTCTAGCATTAATTCATTACGCTATGCAAAATTCTTGCAAATCGAAAGATACATAGGGACTTTGGTGCACCATTTACATTAAATCGGACGAAAATATATATGGGAAGTATATCTAAATCTGGACCGATTGACACACATCACTCTAGGCCCAATTCAATACCTTATGCTAAATTTCGTGCAAATCGAAAGTTATATAGGGACTTTGGTGCACCATTTACCTAAAATCGGACGAAAATATATATGTGAGCCTAAACATAGATCTTAAAATATTCATTAAAACTCTACGCCTAAACATAGGCCTTAAATATAATCTTTAAAACGTAACATAGGCCTTAAAATATTCTTTAAAATTCCACGCCTAAACATAGACTTTTTAAATTCCTCCACCTTTTACGGTTTTTAAAAAAAGTTTTCTCTAAAATTCCACCCCTTCTAGGGTCCTTGATAAAATTTTCTTCAAAACTCCACGATCTCTATGGCCCTTGAAAAAATATTATTAAAAAACAAGCCTTGTCTGGATCGTTAAAAAATGTGCACACAATCCATTGACCTATAAAAACTATTCCTTAAAAACTCACGCCTAAATTTAGGCATTGAAAAAAATATTCCTTAACAATAAAAATCCTCGCTAGGACTTTTATGGTATTTTTATGTCTTTTCCTTTTTAAAATGTCACCCCACCCCCCACATTTCCATTAAAGTATTTTATTACAA
>NW_026887586.1:0-87099 GCF_032173495.1 Musca vetustissima
TGTCTTTCCGTCTTTCGTATATTAGTCGCGGACGGACAAAAAGTGATCAGTGAAAAAAGAAAAAAGTGTTAAAATTTCTCCAATTAAATTTGTAATTTTGTTCTAAAAAGTGAGTGGTTATTTTTTAATAAATTTTCCATTTTAAATTTTTAAAAATCCAATTTGATTTATTAATTGGATTTTTTAAATTATTTCAAAAAATGAATAACAATAATTTGTAACTCCCTCACTCACTCTATTATTCTTTTGCATTCGATTAGAAGAGCAAGGGAAAAAAATAACCAAACACCAAACAAAATATTCTCGTTAATTTCTTTTTTCGCTGATCAACCATACACAATTATATTTACATACATACGCTGGTTAACGTACGTACGTTGGTTGTCACCAAATATAAATATATTTAATTTTGTATGTTGTTTGTTGGGCTTTTTTGGTCAGCTAATTATTATGAAATTAAAACGATTTTTATTTCATATTTGCTCGACGTTTCGTTGGCTTTTTTCCAACATTTTCAAGAGCTGATTTATTGATCTATCAACAAAATAAAAATGAAGATATAATTTATTTCATTACATTTTAAATATTGCACTTATTTTTAACTTACTTTAATTATTTGTCATTTTTCTATTATTTACTTATATTAAAAAAAACGGGACTTCACCAACATTTATATAATAAAAATAAATAATAAAATAAATAATAAATAAATAAATCACAGTTAAAAATTAGGTATATCACAGAACTGGTGTTAGCTAATTGCAATAGAATACTGAAGTTTGGTATTGTCTTTGTCTTCTTTTGTGTTTATTGATCTGGCAATTCTTTGTTGTATTCGCAGACTTTCTAATGTATATCGTTTGTTTTCATTCTTAGCTTTGTCTAATATTTTGACGTTCTTAAAGTGAGCTGTGTGGCCAGTCTCTTTTATATGCTGTGAGAGTGCTGTTTTTTCTGTTCCTTTGTTTATGTCGTTTTGATGTTCATTTTAATTTTTTGACTTTCGTTTTTTTGGTTGTTTTGTTTTTGGTTGTTGTGGTCATATATTATGTCGTCTATTAGTCCGGGGGGGAGTTGGACTCCAGAATTTTGGAATTAAAATGACCTTTGAAGTGTAGGATTGACGTAGTTTAATTATAAAAACAAAAAGTACTAAATGGTACCAATGGATAGGGTTGAGATCCTGAAATTTTGATTAAATTAATATTACTGTTGGAGTGCAGGATTGAAATATGTCGGTAGTTTTGAAAATTTGTCATTTCGTGTACTAAATGGTACTAAATTTGGTACAGTTTAGATCAGAGTGAATGGATAGAGATGGAAAACTTAAATTTAGAATGCAAATCACAGAATTAAGGTAGTATTGGAATTTCGTACTTTTGGATACGAGAAGCACTAAGTGCTACTAAAATTTGGAATCAAAATTAAGGGTGGAGTGTAGGATTCAGATATGGAGGTAGTTTTGAAAATGCATGATTATGTGTACTAAATGGTACTAAGTTTATTTAGATTGAGATAAAAAACTTATATTTGAAAATAAAATTACTGTTAGAGTACAGGATTGAGACAGTGTTGAAAATTCAAACTTAAAGTACGAAAATTACTAAATATGCTACAATTTGGATTTATGTGAACGGAAATTTATGATTACAATTACTGTTGGAGTGTGGTGAACGGATAGAGCTGGAATCCTTAAATGTGGACTAAAGGTTATTATTGGAGAACATGACTGGGGTAGTTTTGGAAATTCGTACTTATGGGTACGAAAAGCACAAAATTTGGTACAAATTGGACATTGGTGAACGGGTAGAATTCGAATCCCGAAAGTTGCAACTTTGGTTACTGTGGGAGTGTAGATTTGATAAAGTTTCGAATATGGGTACGAAAAGTACAGAATGGTACCAAATCTGGTACAATTTGGTTTTTGATTACTATTTGAAATAAGGATTGAGGTATATTTGGAAATTCGTACTTATGAGTACGAAAAGTACTACATTTGAACTTTGGTGGAATTAAGATTACTGTTGGAGAATAACATTGATGTAGTTTTAGAAATTTTTACTTATAAGTATGATGGTACTATATTTGGAACCATTTGGATTTGGTTGGATCCTGCGATTTGGAATTTAGATTACTGTTAAAGTGTAGTATTTAGCTATAGAGATAACTATGGAAACTCGAATTGATTAGTACGAATAGTGAATAGAATAGCAAATGCAATAATTTTCGATTTCGGCAACGGAATCACATTATATGCATAGAATCACATTCTACGTCGATTTGTGCATGTCATTCCCTTTCTGTCCATGTTAAATTGTAAACAAAGTACTGGTCGTATTTATGACCCGAATTGGATGAAATTTGGCATACGTCACATATTTGGCTCAAGGACGAACACTATTGAAATCGGGAAAAATCTGTTCAAATTTAGATATAGTTCCCATATATATTTTAGTCCGATTTTAGGTAAATAGTGCACCAAACTCCCCATATATCCTTCGATTTACACGAGGGCTGAATTACGTCTACAACGATGTGTGTTAAACATCGTGAAAATCGGTTCCGATTTAGATATAGCTCCCATATATAACTTCGTCCGATTTAATGTAAATGGTGTACCAAAGTCCCTATATATCTTTCGACTTGCACGAAATTTTGCATGGGGTACTTTACTACTTTCCTTACTGGTTTTAATCTGTTTAATGGAAGTAAGAGAGATTTCGGAAAATAGTGCTTATGTGTATGAAGAGTACTAAATCGCAAACTATAGTACAACAAATTTACAGTATTTACGATACCATATGAAATGTTTTTTTTGTATTCCCTTTCCGCATACGAAGTAGCGGGCACTTTGCTAGTAAATCAATAAAATCAGAAAAGTAAAACGTCCGTGTTTTATTTTCTATATTTTGGTCCATTCGAACGGACGAGAACATTTGGAATCATTTGCTAATAAATTTGCTGTGTTCACAGATTACCAGCAGCAACAACTTCATAATCACCCTCATCAACTGCATTATCACCATCATCTTCAAACAGCATCAACATCAAATCAGGTAGGTGAGTGCAGTGATTTTTATTTTGTGAGCTCGCGAAAAAAGAAAAATAATAATAACAAACATAAAACTAAAACAAAAAAATCGACGGCCTATTATTTTTTGCAAAACCAAATTCACAGGCCGCTTTACAACGTTTGTCGTTCCGTTTGTCTTTCCGTCTTTCGTATATTAGTCGCGGACGGACAAAAAGTGATCAGTGAAAAAAGAAAAAAAGTGTTAAAATTTCTCCAATTAAATTTGTAATTTTGTTCTAAAAAGTGAGTGGTTATTTTTTAATAAATTTTCCATTTTAAATTTTTAAAAATCCAATTTGATTTATTAATTGGATTTTTTAAATTATTTCAAAAAATGAATAACAATAATTTGTAACTCCCTCACTCACTCTATTATTCTTTTGCATTCGATTAGAAGAGCAAGGGAAAAAAATAACCAAACACCAAACAAAATATTCTCGTTAATTTCTTTTTTCGCTGATCAACCATACACAATTATATTTACATACATACGCTGGTTAACGTACGTACGTTGGTTGTCACCAAATATAAATATATTTAATTTTGTATGTTGTTTGTTGGGCTTTTTTGGTCAGCTAATTATTATGAAATTAAAACGATTTTTATTTCATATTTGCTCGACGTTTCGTTGGCTTTTTTCCAACATTTTCAAGAGCTGATTTATTGATCTATCAACAAAATAAAAATGAAGATATAATTTATTTCATTACATTTTAAATATTGCACTTATTTTTAACTTACTTTAATTATTTGTCATTTTTCTATTATTTACTTATATTAAAAAAAACGGGACTTCACCAACATTTATATAATAAAAATAAATAATAAAATAAATAATAAATAAATAAATCACAGTTAAAAATTAGGTATATCACAGAACTGGTGTTAGCTAATTGCAATAGAATACTGAAGTTTGGTATTGTCTTTGTCTTCTTTTGTGTTTATTGATCTGGCAATTCTTTGTTGTATTCGCAGACTTTCTAATGTATATCGTTTGTTTTCATTCTTAGCTTTGTCTAATATTTTGACGTTCTTAAAGTGAGCTGTGTGGCCAGTCTCTTTTATATGCTGTGAGAGTGCTGTTTTTTCTGTTCCTTTGTTTATGTCGTTTTGATGTTCATTTACTCTCACGCTTAGCATACGTTTTGTTGTACCCACATACACTTTACCGCATTTTACATTTTCACTGCCTTTGCATGTTATTTCGTATACAACATTGCTTTGTTTTTGTTTTTCTTCTTTTGGTTTTGTTCTTTTGAATATCATTTGGAGTGTACTGTTTGATCTGTGTGCTATTGTTGTTGTTACGTCGTTTATGATGCTTCGCAAGTTTTTTGTCTCCGTCAAGTTCGGTATGTAAGGTACACTGATAAAATTAATTTTTTGACTTTCGTTTTTTTGGTTGTTTTGTTTTTGGTTGTTGTGGTCATATATTATGTCGTCTATTAGTCCGGGGGGGTAACTATTCTTCTTCAGTATTCCTTCGTATTTTTCGATGTTTTTCTTTATGTATTGTTCGTCTGTGATGTATTTTATTTTGTTTAAAATGCTTCTCGCAGTATTTACCTTCATATTCCTTGGTTGCGTCGAGTGGTAATTTATGATTCGTCCTGATGATGTTTCTTTGGTGTACCATTCTGTTAATAATTTATTGTCATTCCTGATAATTAGTATATCCAAATATGGTAGTTTGTTGTCAACTTCTTTTTCGATGGTGAATTGAATTTTCTTGTGGTATGCATTTAGAAGACTAAGAATATTCGTTTCGTCGTGTTTATTAATTATGGCAAATACATCATCCACATATTTTGTCAAAAAGTTTTATTTTTATGTCTTTCTTTTTTAGTTCTTCGATAACGTCGTCCAATAGTGTGTCTAATACGATGTCTGCAATCGTAGGTGAGAGTGGGTTGCCCATTGGCATACCATAAGTTTGATGGTATATTTTGTCATTACATCTAAAGTAGTTATTATCTTTGAGAACAAAATTTAGTATTTTTAAAAAGGTTTGTTTTGGGATCGATGTATTTCCTTGCAGGTGTTTCCATTTGTCTAAAATATTTTTTATAGCTAAAATATTTTTTATACCATGATGTCGTCCTTATCCAATTTGATGTCTTTTAGTTTGTCCTTTAGGTTCATGTTGTTTTTTATATTATAAGTGGGTGATATTATTGTCCTAAGTATTTTTCCAACATATTGGGCTAGATTATAGCATGGTACGTTTACGGATGCTGCTATTGGTCTTAATGGAACATTTTCCTTGTGGATTTTTGGTAGTCCATATAGATCTGGAGCTGAAGCAGATATACTTGTTAATTTTGATTTTTCCCATTTTGTTATTATGTTATTCTTATGTAAGTCGTTTATTATGTTGTTGTTCATTCTTTGTAATTTCCCTGTAGGGTCTTCTCGAATTAGTTTATATGTTGTTTTGTCGTCAAGTAATTCATTCAGTTTATTCCTATATTGTCCTTTGTACATTACCACTGTTTTGTTGCCTTTATCTGCCGATGTAATAATTATTTCGTCCTCAATATTTTTTATAAAATTGTTGGTATCTTCAAAAATTGCCAATATATATTTTTCTTTGTTATTGTTGTATATGTTCCGTTTGTAATTGGAAATTCTGTTTGCAATTTTTGCTCTGTTAAATTCTTTTTCTGTATCGTCTTTGAGTGATTGTACCCACTGTTCCATGTCGGCAATAAGGGGGATGGGTTTAAAATTTTTTGATGTTACTGGTAACGCGAATTTTTTCCCCATTGACAGTATCCATTTAGACTCCTTTGTAAATTTTATGTCCGTATAATTTATGAACCAGTCTTCATTAAATATTAGGTTATATTCTTTAAATTTATTACTTTTCAGTTTGTCAATCTTGGATAAGTGTGTCTGTTTAGATTTTCTTTTAATGTTGTAATATTTGTTCCATTGCTCGTCTTTAAACTTTTCACTGAACGAAACAGAACTTAAAAAGTTTAAAGACGAGCAATGGAACAAATATTACAACATTAAAAGAAAATCTAAACAGACACACTTATCCAAGATTAACAAACTGAAAAGTAATAAATTTAAAGAATATAACCTAATATTTAATGAAGACTGGTTCATAAATTATACGGACATAAAATTTACAAAGGAGTCTAAATGGATACTGTCAATGGGGAAAAAATTCGCGTTACCAGTAACATCAAAAAATTTTAAACCCATCCCCCTTATTGCCGACATGGAACAGTGGGTACAATCACTCAAAGACGATACAGAAAAAGGATTTAACAGAGCAAAAATTGCAAACAGAATTTCCAATTACAAACGGAACATATACAACAATAACAAAGAAAAATATATATTGGCAATTTTTGAAGATACCAACAATTTTATAAAAAATATTGAGGACGAAATAATTATTACATCGGCAGATAAAGGCAACAAAACAGTGGTAATGTACAAAGGACAATATAGGAATAAACTGAATGAATTACTTGACGACAAAACAACATATAAACTAATTCGAGAAGACCCTACAGGGAAATTACAAAGAATGAACAACAACATAATAAACGACTTACATAAGAATAACATAATAACAAAATGGGAAAAATCAAAATTAACAAGTATATCTGCTTCAGCTCCAGATCTATATGGATTACCAAAAATCCACAAGGAAAATGTTCCATTAAGACCAATAGCAGCATCCGTAAACGTACCATGCTATAATCTAGCCCAATATGTTGGAAAAATACTTAGGACAATAATATCACCCACTTATAATATAAAAAACAGCATGAACCTAAAGGACAAACTAAAAGACATCAAATTGGATAAGGACGACATCATGGTATCATTTGACGTAGTATCCCTCTTCACAAATATACCAACACATTTAGCCATAAAAAATATTTTAGACAAATGGAAACACCTGCAAGGAAATACATCGATCCCAAAACAAACCTTTTTAAAAATACTAAATTTTGTTCTCAAAGATAATAACTACTTTAGATGTAATGACAAAATATACCATCAAACTTATGGTATGCCAATGGGCAACCCACTCTCACCTACGATTGCAGACATCGTATTAGACACACTATTGGACGACGTTATCGAAGAACTAAAAAAGAAAGACATAAAAATAAAACTTTTGACAAAATATGTGGATGATGTATTTGCCATAATTAATAAACACGACGAAACGAATATTCTTAGTCTTCTAAATGCATACCACAAGAAAATTCAATTCACCATCGAAAAAGAAGTTGACAACAAACTACCATATTTGGATATACTAATTATCAGGAATGACAATAAATTATTAACAGAATGGTACACCAAAGAAACATCATCAGGACGAATCATAAATTACCACTCGACGCAACCAAGGAATATGAAGGTAAATACTGCGAGAAGCATTTTAAACAAAATAAAATACATCACAGACGAACAATACATAAAGAAAAACATCGAAAAATACGAAGGAATACTGAAGAAGAATAGTTACCCCCCCGGACTAATAGACGACATAATATATGACCACAACAACCAAAAACAAAACAACCAAAAAAACGAAAGTCAAAAAATTAATTTTATCAGTGTACCTTACATACCGAACTTGACGGAGACAAAAAACTTGCGAAGCATCATAAACGACGTAACAACAACAATAGCACACAGATCAAACAGTACACTCCAAATGATATTCAAAAGAACAAAACCAAAAGAAGAAAAACAAAAACAAAGCAATGTTGTATACGAAATAACATGCAAAGGCAGTGAAAATGTAAAATGCGGTAAAGTGTATGTGGGTACAACAAAACGTATGCTAAGCGTGAGAGTAAATGAACATCAAAACGACATAAACAAAGGAACAGAAAAAACAGCACTCTCACAGCATATAAAAGAGACTGGCCACACAGCTGACTTTAAGAACGTCAAAATATTAGACAAAGCTAAGAATGAAAACAAACGATATACATTAGAAAGTCTGCGAATACAACAAAGAATTGCCAGATCAATAAACACAAAAGAAGACAAAGACAATACCAAACTTCAGTATTCTATTGCAATTAGCTAACACCAGTTCTGTGATATACCTAATTTTTAACTGTGATTTATTTATTTATTATTTATTTTATTATTTATTTTTATTATATAAATGTTGGTGAAGTCCCGTTTTTTTTTAATATAAGTAAATAATAGAAAAATGACAAATAATTAAAGTAAGTTAAAAATAAGTGCAATATTTAAAATGTAATGAAATAAATTATATCTTCATTTTTATTTTGTTGATAGATCAATAAATCAGCTCTTGAAAATGTTGGAAAAAAGCCAACGAAACAAATATGAAATAAAAATCGTTTTAATTTCATAATATGCCCAACAAACAACATACAAATTTAATAAAGAAAAACATTGGTCAACAACAGAAATATAAATATATTTGCATAGTTATGTTGGTTGACATACGTACGCTGACGGTCAGCCACTAGCCTGTTGTTTGACCATACACACACGCTATGCACATACATACCATTGTTAGGCAGCCGTCGCTTGCCAGTTAACGCAACGGTGGAGTGTGGTTAGTCAACACGTTTGTTACAAAGTTGAAAATTTTTGATTA
Source organism: Musca vetustissima (assembly GCF_032173495.1). NCBI lineage: Eukaryota > Metazoa > Arthropoda > Insecta > Diptera > Muscidae > Musca > Musca vetustissima. The sequence goes on from NW_026887586.1 coordinate 8,694, forward strand.
TTGAATTAGTAGTGTGTGTATGATTAGTTCAATTATAGTTGTGTAAAATAATAACGCATTACACCCTACAGTCCGCATTGGTCGAAATTCATGTAAATAATAATTTTTCGTGTTATTTATATTGAATTTAATAAAAATAATATAAATTTTGATATTTTTTACATATATTTATATTTTTTTAATATTTATTTTGACTTGCTATTTTAAATTGAGTGGATAATTTCCACATTTTTAAACTTTTTTCGAAGTTTTGTCGATTTCGTATAGTTTATTGGCTATAATTTTCAAAACTTGATCAATTTATTGCATAATTATTCGTTCCTTTTTGGTTTTTATTCAACCGTTTGTGGTTATTTGATATACTCTTTGGGAATATTTTGGAAATTTTTAGCATTTTTTTGGAATTTAGTTGTCATTTGACAATTTTGGATTGTTTTCGAATAATTTTTATCGTTTTTCACATATTATTTCGAATATTTAAGTTGTTTTAGCTAATTCGAGCAGATCTGTTTGAAAATCGTGATAAATTTGTAGGGAATCTTTGCACATTTTGCGTGTTTTTTTTTAAGAATTTGTTTTTTAGTAGCGATCTAAATTTTTCGTCGGCTTTTTATTGTAAAAGCTTTGATTCCAATTCGAAATATATAGTCTTTTTCTTGACCTTTAGTTCTTTTACATATTTTCTCGTGTTCGTGCGATTTAATAAAACATTTGTAAACATGCCTTCCACTACTCTCAACACCTATATTAGAGTTTCGGATGCTCTAGTGAAAATGTGCAACAAACTTCGGGCTTTGAAGGAAGAAGATGTAGATATCTTTATCTTAGAAAAGTTAGAAGTGCCGAATTGAACAAAAAATGGGAAAGTATAGAAAATTCGTTTGAAAAATGTATTTTCTTCTTGGAATCGTCTGAGGATTCGTGTCAGGAAGATGTCGAGTCGGTGGAATCGAAACAGGAGGTCGTTTATGACATGTATATGGATTGTCGGGCAATGATAAACCGGGCCTTGCACAAACTTCGGCAAGGAAACGTTGAATTAAATCGGGATCCGTCTGATATTCCTCAAGAAGTCCAGACACAGTCTGCACCTCCTAAGGAAGTCCAGGCTGGCGATACTGATTTAAATAAAACGAACTCGTCCACCCACACTTGTCGAAATGTGGGCAATCAGGCCGCTAGCTCATAATCTGGTGTTGCCTCCTTGTGATACGGATGTCTTCGAGGGCTATTTTCTTTCGTGGCCAACCTTTAGAGATCTTTTTAGCGCGGTCTATATAAATAATTCTCGATTGATTGATTGATATCGAGCGTCATTTGTCATTCATTTGTCCTAAGGAAGTCCAGGCTAGCGATACTGATTTAAATAAAACGAACTCGTCCACCCACACTTGTCGAAATGTGGGCAATCAGGCCGCTAGCTCATAATCTGGTGTTGCCTCCTTGTGATACGGATGTCTTCGAGGGCTATTTTCTTTCGTGGCCAACCTTTAGAGATCTTTTTAGCGCGGTCTATATAAATAATTCTCGATTGATTGATATCGAGCGTCATTTGTCATTTGGCACGAAATACTAGAGGGGAAGCTCGCGAGATTGTTTCCAAATTCCCCTTAACGAACCGCAGTTTGGTCTGGCGTGGAACGAGTTGAAATCCACATACGATAATCTTCCTTTGATGATTCATAATCAGTTTCAAATATTATTCGCTGTTCCGGTACTTCAAGTTGAGACAAGTTCGGGTCTAAAACAAATCCAGCGTGGTATTAATGGTTGTTTGTCTGCAATGTCCATTTACGACGTTCGTACGGATAATTGGGACCCGTTCTTAGTTTTTATTTGTCTTCAAAGGCTTCCGAAAATTACACAGTCATTGTGGGAGTAAAGTGTTAAAGACAAGTCATCTGTTTCGCTTTGGGAAGACCTCGATAGGTTTTTAGCGGAACGGATTCAAACACTCATGTGTCTTCATGGTATGCGAGGAAATGATTCGGTTAAGAAATCTAGCGCTAAAAAACTTCAAACCCATGTCATGAAACCATATCCTTCTCGAAATTCCCCATCTTCTCCTAAGAATGATTGTATTCTTTGTTCTCAACAGTCCCATCAGCTTTTTGAATGTCCTCGATTGAAAAGTATGTCGCTGTCGGCTAGATTTTCTACAGTGAATCGTCGTAGATTATGTGTGAATTGTTTGCGCAGGGGGCATGAGGTGAAAACTTGTATTAGTCAGCATCGGTGTTCGAAATGTAGGCGTAGCCATCACACATTATTGCATCGTAGTGACACATCACCCAATAATTCGATTTCTTCGGTTGGTTTGGTAAACCGGAACCCTATAAATTCGTCAAATCCTGCCCCTATCCATCCTTCTGTCCCATCCACTTCAACTAGAGCTTCTCGGCAAGTTTTCCACACTGCTCAAAATAAATCCGTTCTATTGGGGACAGCTATTGTAAACATCGTCCATTGTGGTGTTTCGTATCCCGCTAGGGCTTTAATAGATCCATCATCAGAATCATCGTTTCTGACTCAAGGCTTGCAGAATAGGTTGAAACTCCCTGTAAGTTCAACAGATGTCACTGTTTCTGGGGTGAATTGTGCGATTTCGGCCAATTCTAGTAAAATATGCTCGTTGCAAATTGGAAGTCGTTGCGATCCTTCAGTGGTTTTAGAAACTGTGCAGTGGTTTTGCCGTCCATTTCCGGGAATTTGCCCTCGTTTAATGTTTCGTCGGATTTTAGAGCCCAAATGCGAATTATCGCTTGGCAGATGATGATTTGTTTAAATCCCGTCTTGTGGAACTTCTTTTGGGTGCAGACTTGTATCCAAAAATATTGTTGCAAGGTTGTCAGTCAATCCATTCTGGGATTTTGCTTGCTCAAAATTCGGGTTTCGGGTGGCTTGTAACTGGACCTATCCCAACTTCGGAGATTCGTGCCTTTGCCACTTTAGTTGACCGCAAAAATTATAATAACAGGGGAAAAAGCATTAAGTTCGGCCGGGCCGAACTTTGAATACCCTCCACCATAGATATACTGGCAGGTTCTTGAAATGAAAATATAGGGAACATACCTATATTTTCATATACATGGACCTATACATTTCTACAAACCGGTTCTAGAAGGAAAAATTGATTTCATCCCATCTTATTATGTCTTCCAAACTTAGTTCAAGTCCGAATTTGGGGAATATCGGTCCATGGCTTCTGGTACCTCCCACACAGGGATAATGCTAAGCCTAAATACGGGCTATAGTTCACATATAGTTCAGTATCGAACCGTACGTTCTAGTTTTTTACCTGGATATCCTTCGCAGGTGAAATGATTACAACAGAGTGTTAGAACCAAATATAAACAAGTGAATAAGCGGTAAGTTCGGCCGGGCCGAACTTTGGATACCCTCCACCATAGTTATATTGACAGGTACTATAAATGAAAATATAGGAAACATACCAAAAAGTGGACCTATATTTATAATTTTTTGTGGAGACATTTAGTACCCAATAAGAACTCAATGTACCAATTTTCAGCGTATTCGGTTGAAAAACGAGATCAAGAACCCCAAAATACCGAAAATTGGGAGGTACTGTTATATGGGAGCTATACCTAAACGTGGACCGATATATCCCATCTTCGAACTTGACCTGCCTGCAGACAAAAGACAACCCTATGCAAAATTTCAGCATCCTATCTCAATTCCTTCAGAAGATAGCGTGATTACAACAGACGGACGGACATGGCTAGATCGTCTTAGAATTTTACCCTGATCAAGAATATATATACTTTATAGGGTCGGAAATGAATATTTCGATGAGTTACAAACGGAATGACAAAATTAATATACCATCCACTATGGTGGAGGGTATAAAAAGGGGGTTATATGGGGACTACCCCAAAAAGGGGGCGAATATTAATAATTTTTGGTAGGGAGATTTGTTACCATATACGACTACAAAATTCCAAATTGCAGCAAATTCGGTTGAAAAACGCGCTCAAGAACCCAAAATACCGAAAATTTGGGGTACCCTTATATGGGGGCTATCCGAAAAAATTGACCTATATTTATAATTTTTTGTGGAGAGATTTTGTACCTATTAAGAACCCAATGTATTAAATTTCAGCGTATTCTGTAGAAAAACGCGCTCAAGAACCCCAAAATACCGAAAATTGGGGGTACCCTTATATGGGGGCTATCCGAAAAAATATACCTATATACATAACTTTTTTGTAGAGAGATTTGGTACCTATTAAGAACTCAAAATACTAAATTACAGCCAATTCGATGGAAAAATACGATCAAAACCCCCAAAATACTGAAAATTAGGAGGTACCGTTATATGGGGGCTACCAGAAAAAGTGGACCTATATTTATAATTTTTTGTGGAGACATTTAGTACCCAATAAGAACTCAATGTACCAATTTTCAGCGTATTCTGTTGAAAAACGAGATCAATAACCCCAAAATACCGAAAATTGGGAGGTACTGTTATATGGGAGCTATACCTAAACGTGGACCGATATATCCCATCTTCGAACTTGACCTGCCTGCAGACAAAAGACAACCCTATGCAAAATTTCAGCATCCTATCTCAATTCCTTCAGAAGATAGCGTGATTACAACAGACGGACGGACGGACATGGCTAGATCGTCTTAGAATTTTACCCTGATCAAGAATATATATACTTTATAGGGTCGGAAATGAATATTTCGATGAGTTACAAACGGAATGACAAAATTAATATACCCTCCATACTATGGTGGAGGGTATAAAAAAATGGGGTTATATGGGGACTACGCCTAAAAGGGGTTGACTATTAATAATTTTTGGTAGGGAGATTTGTTTCCAAATACGGCTACAACATACCAAAAAATGGACCTATACAGACATTTCTACAAACCGATTATGTAAACAATAATTTTTAATAGAAAATTATACCCTCAGCCTTATGGCTAATTAGTGTGTATACACTATCACACGGTGAAAATGTGCCTCATCGAAATATTGTTTTCATCCCATCTTATTATGTCTTCCAAACTTAGTTCAAGTCCGAATTTGGGGAATATCGGTCCATGGCTTCTGGTACCTCCCACATAGGGGCTACGGCTAAGCCTAACTACGGGCTATAGCTCACATATAGTTCATTATCGAGCCGTACGTTCTAGTTTTTTATCTCGATACCCTTCGCAGGTGAAATGATTACAACAGAGTATTGGAACCAAATATAAAAAATGGGCTTATATGGGGACTACGCCTAAACTATTAATAATTTTTGGTAGGGAGATTTGTTTCCAAATACGGCTACAAAATACCAAATATCAGTGACTTCAGTTGAAAAACACGCTCAAGAACTTCAAAATCCCGAAATTTTGGGGTACCTTTATATGGGGGCTACCAGAAAAAATGGACTTATATTTATAATTTTTTAGTGAAGATATTTGGTGCCCAATAAGAACCCAATATACCAAATTTCAGCGAATTCGGTTGAAAAACGCGCTCAAGAACCCCAAAATACCAATAAGTACCCAATGTAGCAAATTTCAGCGAATTCGAATTTTTATACCCTCCTCCATACTATGGTGGAGGGTATAAAAATTATATGGTTAGATCGGGGCGATCCACTTTTGCCCGCTACTAATGGGAGTAGCGTAATTCGGGGTAGCTTGATTCGCCAGATAAAAATGTGTTCGTGCATCTTTTATCGAATATAACTAATGTGGCTACCTTAAAATCAATTTAACTTTAAGAATCATAGAATTTTGTAAAGTGGTTTGTTCGACGGAGTATTTTTTGCATTGTCGTAGCCGAGAAAAATCCCTTCTAAGGCATTAACTACAAATGGTGTTGATTTCGTTGGTCCTTTCAAGGTAAAATCGTTCACAGGTCCGTTTGTGTAGATTACCAAAGAATATGTTTGTGTATTCCTTCGTTTATCTACAATTTATTCCACTCGATATTGTGAAATAATGGTACAACTTTTGTGATCGTTTCTCGCGATGTACATCGTAATTTGGCGCAAGCCAATTGTGGAAGTCGTGATTCAATTTTGCTGCTTTGGTACTCAGGGACTATCGTGGTATTTTATTCCACCTGGTGTTCCACATTCGGGTGGACTCTGAGAAGCAGGAATAAAAAGTTTCCCCTCGTGAACCTGTCTTAATAGACTAACCTATATCGCTTGTGAATAGGTTTCGTAAAGTTCAAAGCTTGCTAATTTTTTCTGAAGTCGTTGGAATTCATAACGATAAACTTCCACCGACGTTTTGGAAGCTAGGCCAAATAGAAAAAGTATACACGGTATTGGTTGTCACGTCAGAATCGTTGACGTTCGGTCGACAACGGGATTGTAAAGCGGCCTATTTCTAAATTGTTTGTATTAAACAGAAACGGAATCCGTCACTGCGGATCCGAATCTATAGTCAAAAATGTCTAAAAAACTAAAATAATATCGTAATCCGCCTGTGCGGATTTAAGCAATATTTAAACCTGTAACTGTGGGTTCTTTCGTCCCTGGTAATCAAAAATCTGAATCCATAACTGTGGGTTCAACCGCGATCACTTCCATGGGTAATTAACGCCATGTTCGCATGGTTAAATCGGGGAGATTGTCCGTTACTGCGGACGATTCGTATGCTCCCAAAAAAAAAAAAAAAAATAGTTCCTAATTGTAATTGAATTTCGAAAAAAACTTGAATTAAATAACTCACACACTGCACCGCCTACCATATTATTATATATTACTTTATGAATATCTGTGAATACTATTGAATATCTGTGTTACAACATTAATAATGTTGTAAGGTGGGCGCCAATGTTTAAGTAAAAATCGCCTTTATATGCATTGTCGGGAAATGCATCCTTTGAACGCTCGTGTTCATTGTGTTCTCATTAGAAAACTGCATACTCCTTATTGTTATAACATTGAACTGTCAGTTTTCTAATGAGTATTGTTTTTGCGCCAATGTCACTTTGCAGCATTATTGTTCATCTTCTCGTCACGATCGCTTCGTAACACAGGTAATCTGTTATTCCCTATTCTCTTTATTTATTATTTGTATTTAATAAATCAATAAAATCAGAAAATTAAAACGTTTGTGTTTTATTTTCTATATTTTTCGAAACGCAATTTCGGCGCCTAAACAGAGACATAAGCAAAAAAATATTGGGTTCGAAATTGACATATGTCAGTCATTAATTAGGCATAGCCCTAATACGATTATAATTGAATTTGGAAAAAAAACTCGAATTAAATAGCTCACACACTGCACCGCCTACCATATTATTATATATTACTTTATGAATATCTGTGAATACTATTGAATATCTGTGTTACAACATTAATAATGTTGCAAGGTGGGCGCCAATGTTTATGTAAGAATCGCCTTTATATGAATTGTCGGGAAATGCATCCTTTGAACGCTCGTGTTCATTGTGTTCTCATTAGAAAACTGCATACTCCTTATTGTTATAACATTGAACTGTCAGTTTTCTAATGAGTATTGTTTTTGCGCCAATGTCACTTTGCAGCATTATTGTTCATCTTCTCGTCACGATCGCTTCGTAACACAGGTAATCTGTTATTCCCTATTCTCTTTATTTATTATTTGTATTTAATAAATCAATAAAATCAGAAAATTAAAACGTTTGTGTTTTATTTTCTATATTTTTCGAAACGCAATTTCGGCGCCTAAACAGAGACATATGCAATAAAATATTGGGTTCGAAATTGACATATGTCGGTCATTAATTAGGCATAGCCCTAATATGATTATAACCAAAATATTTGCTAATTCCTACACTATGCAATCTAACTTTGAAATATAAATTGCCGTAGTTTGAGGATTGTATATTCTACCATGCGTTATTAGTATCAGTACATTCTTTGGGGTTTTCATTAAAACTTCCTGAAATTTGTATTTGGTGTACACAATGATTTACATAAACCTGTTTGTAGAATTATCGGTATAGGTTCACTTTTTGGTATGTTCCCAATATTTTAATTTCAAGAATTTGTCTGTATACCTATGGTGGAGGGTAACCAAAGTTCGACCCGGCCGAACTTAACGCTTTTTCACTAGTTATTATTATTAAGATTATGTCTTAAGAAGGATTACAGATTCCCACTTTAAAATTAGTCAGAGTAACTTGGTTAAATATATGCACCATCCCTATAAAAATTGGCGTGGTACAATGAGGTAAATATACTCCCCATTACATTTAAATAATCTTAATATAGAAAATGTTTTTGTTTGCAGACAAAATGATCGCTGAATAGATTTTACTGAAATGTTCGCAGTACGTCGTGCCATTCCATTATAGAAAGAAGCATCAAAAGTAATCATGCATTGTGGGCTATTAAAAATATGCAAATCACAAATAGGAAATAATCATAAATAGTAATTGGACATTTACGCTACCAAATTAAACGTACTGTATACTGCCAAAGAAAAAACATCACATAGGGTAGACTGGGGCACCTCTATATCTCAGTACTTATTCAACAGATATAAAAACTTTTTGGCTGATTATTGTCCTCTGATACTTAATTATAAAAACTAGTACCAAAAACATATCATAAATTTTTATTAGTTAAACATTTTTGCAGTTTTGTAAAAAAGTCAAATTCGCCGAAGGTGCCCCTACCCAGGGTAGCTTCGGCATTTGATGGGGCACATTCGGCACCACAGTCAAAGCCTGGTTATTATCATCGCTATCAGTCTGGTTGAAATTCAGATCCTTTAAAGGTTCCATTTTGTTTTAATGTGCGACTCAAACTTTGACTTTTAAGGCTATATTTTCTAACGGCGGACGTTGACGTCTCAAGGTCACACACACTATAAGTAATAGCTTTATTTGATCGCATTTTCGTCAATAAAAGCACGTTTCGTCTTATAATAACGGACCTAATTATACGATTATTTTTAAAGGCAAACACATTTAAAGGAGATAATATTGCACTGTATATGTATATGGCCGAATGAGCCCCATTTCAAAATGCCGAATCTACCCCGAATGTACTTTTTATTGTTTTATCATATTGTAAAAAAATTATATTTTTAAATATTTTTATAATAATACACATCGTAATTAACCACTTTTAAATAATATTGTCTTAAAATTTTAAAAGTTTTATACACAAAATACTTACAAAATGGAATGGAAATATTACAAAAACATCTGTAAAAATACACAAATCCGTGCATCTGAATAAGTTTATTAGCTAGAAATTTCAAACTTTGTGAAAATTATTTATTTCGATATTCGAAACTAGTGATGTACGGTGAGAGCTTCATATCGAAAACGCGATTGCCGAAGGTACCCCGATGCCGAAGGTGACCCAGTCTCCCCCACTGAGATACATATAGAGCTCTAAACAAAAAGTGCAGAAGGTGCCCCAGTCTCCCCTACATATTTTTCATTTGGACGTATATATGTATGTTATAGAAGTCTCTATGTTATCAAATTTTCTAAAAAACACGTGTTAAAAGTTAATTAATTTACGATGACTCATTTATGTATACGGTATTTTATAACTTACCTGCACAAAAAACCTTGGAACCATTTCAGTGCAAGCTAAAAGTGTAGATATATTAAATAAGATACCTACCCCAAATACGCGATCAACGCTAAGTATCTTATAATGTTTTTAAGCATATATTTATATAACATTCAAAGCATCTCAATTAAAATAAAAATAAAGATTAATCATGTATTCAGAGATCCTATTGAAGTAGTGTTAAGTTAAATTTATAAAAATACAAGTGAAAAAGCACTGGATACCCTCCACCATAGTTACACTGACAGGTACTTGAAATGAAAATATAGGAAAAATACCAAAAAGTGGGTCTATACCGACATTTATATAAACCGATTATGTAAACCATAATACAAATTTCAGATTTTTTAATGGATAATTATACTTTTATGGCTAATGAGGTGTATAAACTTTGATACGGCGAAAATGAGCCTCATCGTAATATTGGTTCTAGACCCCATGTTTCATTGGACCAAATTTCTTTCAAAAAAATTTGTTTCATCTAAACTTTGCCCATCTTATTATTTCTTCCAAACTTAGTCCAAGTTCGAAGATGGGGAATATCGGTCCTCTCCTTCTGGTACCTCCAACACAGGGGCTAGGCCTAAATACGGGTTATAGTTCATATATAGTTCTTTATGGAGCCTTATCTTTACTATTTTAATATAAAAAAGGGGGTATATAGGGACTACCCCAAAAAAGGGGGCGAATATTAATAATTTTTGGTGGGGAGACTACAAAATACCAAATTGCAACGCATTCGGTAGAAAAACGCGCTCATGAACCCCAAAATACCGAAAAATTGAGATACGCTTATATGGTGGCTATCCAACAAAATTGACCTATATTCATATTTTTTGTGGAGATATTTGATACCTATTAAGAACTCAAAATACTAAATTCGGTGGAAAAAATACGATCAAAACCCCCAAAATACTGAAAATTAGGAGGTATCGGGGCTACCAGAAAAAGTGGACCTATATTTATAATTTTTTGTGGAGACATTTAGTACCCAATAGGAACCCAATGTACCAAATTTCGGCGAATTTGGATTAAAAACGCGCTAAAGAAACGCCAAATACCGAAAATAGGGGGTGCCGTTATATGAGAGCTATGCCTAAAACTAATATACACTCCATACCATGGTGGAGGGTATACAAATGGGGTTATATGGGGACAACCCCAAACAGGGGCGATAATTAATATATATAAAATATTGCAGCGAATTCGGTTGAAAAACGCGCTCAAGAAACACAAATTACAAATTATAGGGTCGGAAATTCATATTTTGATGAGTTACAAACGGAATGACAAAATTAATATACATACTATGGTGGAGGGTATAAAAACGCTAGTGCTTGTGCTACAAAGCAAACATACATATAGAAAACAAATTAAAGTGTTGAAACAACAAACAAGTGAAAAAGCGTTAAGTTCGACCGGGCCAAACTTTGGATACCCTCCACCATAGATATACTGACAGGTAGGGGAGACTGGGGCACCTTCGGCATCGGGGCACCTTCGGCAATCGCGTTTTCAATATGAAGCTCTCACCGTACATCACTAGTTTCGATACATAGGTATCGAATATCGAAATAAATAACTGACACAAAGTTCGAAATTTCTAGCTAATAAGCTTATTTAGATACATAGGTTTTTGTATTTTTATAGATGTTTCTGTAATATTTCAATTCCAATTCGTAAGTATTTCGTGTATAAAACTTTTACAATTTTTAAGACAATATTATTAAAAAGTGGTTAACTACGATGTGTATTATTATAAAAATATTTAAAAATATAATGTTTTTACAAATCTGATCGAAAAAATGAAAAAAAATATAAAAAGTACATTCAGGGTACATTCGGCATTTTAAAGTGGGGCACATTCGGCCATATACAGATTGTGCAATATTATTTCCTTAAAATGTTTTTGAGTTTGTCTTTAAAACTAATCCTTTAATATAGCTCGAAATTGCATATATAAGGTCAAACGTGCTTGTATTGTCGAAAATGCGATAGAAACCCCATATTTCTGATGGTGTGTGCGACCTTGAGATGTAAACGTCCGCCGCTAGAAAATAAAGCCCTATAATTCAAACATTGTGTGGCGTATTAAAACCAAATAGAGCCTTTAGAGGATCAGAATTTCAACCAGACTGATAGCGATGACAATTACCCGGCTATGACTATGTTGCCGAATGTGCCCCATCAAATGCCGAAGCTACTTTTATTACAAAACTGTAAAATTTTTTAACTAATACTATTTTTATATATCTTTTTGGTACTATTTTTTATAATTAAGTGTCAGAGGACAATAATCAGCCATAAAGTTGTTATATATGTTGAATAAGTACTGAGATATAGAGCTCTAAAAAAAGTGCCGAAGGTGCCCCAGTCTCCCCTACTAGAAATGAAAATAAAGGGAACGTACCAAAAAGTGGACATGTACAGACATGTATAAAAACGGATTATGTAAACCATAATGTAAACCATTATACAAATTTCTGAAATTTTTAATTGATAATTCAAATTCGAAGATGGGGAATATCGGTCCACTCCTTCTGAAACCTCCACACAGGGGCTAGGTCTAAATGCGGCTATAGTTAATTATCGAACCTTACGTTCTAATTCTTTTATCTCGCTATCCTCCGCAGATGAAATGATTACAATAGTGTATTAGAACCAAACTCAAAACGCGGAACAAATAAGATAACTATTTTAATATAAAAAAGGAGGTTATATGGGGACTACCCCAAAAAGGGGGCGAATATTAATAATTTTTGGTAGAGAGATTTGTTACCATATACGACTACAAAACAACAAATTGTAGCAAATTCCGTTGAAAAACGCGTTCAAGAACCCCAAAGTACCGAAAATTTGGGGTACCCTTATATGGGGCTATCCGAAGAACTGGGCCTATATTCATATTTTTTTGTGGAGAAATTTGGTACCTATAAAGAACTTAAAATACTAAATTACAGCTAATTCGGCGGAAAAATACGATCAAAACCCCCCAAATTACTGAAAATTGGGAGGTACCGTTATATGGGGGCTACCAAAAAAAGTGGACCTATATTTATAATTTTTGTGGAGACATTTAGGACCCATTAAGAACCCAATGTAGCAAATTTCAGCGAGTTCGGTTGCAAAAACGCGCTCAAGAACCCCAAAATACCGAAAATTGGGGGGTATCCTTATATGGGGGCTACCCGAAAAAATGGACCTATATACATAATTTTTTGTAGAGAGATTTGGTACCTATTAAGAACTCAAAATACTAAATTACAGCCAATTCGGTGGAAAAATACGACCAAAACCCCCAAAATACTGAAAAATAGGTTATAAGGGGGCTACCAGAAAATATGGTCCTATACTTTGTGTGGAGACATTTAGTATCCAATAAGAACCCAATGTACCAAATTTCAGCTGAAAAACGCGCTCAAGAACCCCAAAATACCGAAATTTGGCGGGTACCCTTATATGGGAGCTATGCCTAAACGTAGACCGATATATCCCATCTTCCAACTTGACCTGCCTGCAGACAAAAGACAACCCTATGCAAAATTTCAGCATCCTATCTCAATTCCTTCAGAAGATAGCGTGATTACAACAGACGGACGGACGGACATGGCTAGATCGTCTTAGAATTTTACCCTGATCAAGAATATATATACTTTATAGGGTCGGACATGAATATTTCGATGAGTTACAAACGGAATGACAACATTAATATACCCTCCATACTATGGTGGAGGGTATAAAAAAACAACAATATTATTTTTGATATTTTTTCTGTTTTTGTTATTTATCATAATTATGTGCTGCACTTAATACAGTTGATACAACCACCAGGTGGGAAAAAAGTCTGATCAAGTTGTCGGAAATGTTTTCAGTTACACTAAAGGAAACAATGTATTAAAAATTGAACCAAATTTGGTACAAATATTTACCTTCTCAAAATTAAAAGTAAAATTTTTTATAGTTCAAAACTAAAAAAAGTTGTTATTTATTCAATGTATGTTACACCCAAATCATACGATTATGGTTCACACATAGAATAATTACAATCATGCGATAAATAGTTTCATAACTTCATATTACTTCATGTGGAGCAATGGAGGGGGAGGAAAATATGATTGCATTAGTTTTTACTATTTTTGGTTTTCTCCCAATTGCCTTGGTAATTGGTGATGGTGACAGAGCCATTTGTACTTAGACGTTGCATGGTAAACGAAAGTGAACTGAAGGCAATCCGCACCCTATTCTTTCTGAAGAGGGAATTATAGAGGAGATGTCAGTAATGTCAATCAGCATTCGTGATAGACTGAGCTCGATTGGTTGATAGACAAAATATCTAGTTTATAAAACCATAAACATGCGATTATGGATCGCAATCATTAATCAATGAGAATCCAAAATATAAAATTCCAGCTGATTATGTTGAAAACGTGCCCAAATGCTCCAAAACACCAAAACACTAAATTTGGGATGTAACGTTATGTTTCTATCCTATAATGATCATTTTAGGAAGATTTTCAGAAAAACATAACCAAAAGCTTGAATCCGGCAAATATTGCGGGTAACGTCGTATAGGGGTTACCCTAAAAAGTGATTTAAATTTTTCCTGAAAATATTGTTGTTTTAAATATATTTTCATACTTCTCAATTCAAATGTCACATATAAAGAATTGGAAAATTTTTGTTTGGGTTTCCCCATATTTGTTTCTCGTTTTGTACGTTAATTAGAACCAAAGAGAAAGAAATGCATATTGCATTATGTAGATTACAAAATTTACAGTCTTCTGCATAAATAAAACCTAGATAAGTTTTTACTTTTCATTCATAATTTTTACTGAAAAAGTTTGAACATTTTATAAATATTTTCATGCTGTCAAAATTAATTTATTTTCGATAAATTCTCTCAATTGTTAGGGATGGGACAAAATTCTTGGTTATTCAGAGAGTGATTCGAATTGAACAATGTGCAAAAGTATGGGGAACTAAGTAATTACTTCATAATTAAGGGTCGAACGACGAATGAGAGAGCGAACAACGCTCGTCTGTACATGGCATTAGGTGGAACATTTTCTAATCATTCATAAACCAAAATACCAATTTACATCTGATTAGGTAATGGGTATACCGTTATATGGGAGCGACACGAAGAAATGGACCAATATGGAATATTTTTAGTAGGAACATTCCCTACACAATTGTTATAAAAATTACAGCTTTTTATATCCTTCACCACATGCATTCAAAATTCATTAAGTCGATCGTGACATTTATATGGGGACTATGCTATGGTGTTGTGTGATAGTAGGTTGTTCATGCCTCAAAAAAAATATTGTTCCCAATTAGAGACATTTTGCTTTGAAAACTTAAATGGGATCTTTTGTTATTTCTATTTTATTCACCATGAATCCGATTACAAATTAATTTATTCTACACTGGCTTAAAAATTCATAAAAACGTAGGAGAGAAGTTGCATTGTATTTTGTACATATGTAATGGTGATAGATGGATACAGTTAGATTGATTGGCGCCCTTCGTATGCCTTGGCTTATCATTATTTTGCAGGGGAAGTTTTCTATTTAGGAATTGTTGAACTGAGTTCACCATACTCTCACCTCACTTTTGCATGTGTTTAGAAACATAATAAAAGAAACAGCACAAAGCTTTCGTCCGAATTTCTATCGGCCGAAAAATTTGTATATCCAGCATTGGAGTACTGTCACAAAAAGACCAAAGCTGGGTGTCATTTTTTTGCCGGCCGCTATATAGACATATGCGGCATTGTGAAAATACACACATAAACAATGTAATTTTCGAACACCAACACATATATGTTTATATCGCCACCGGTAAATTCCAATGCTGGATTCCAATAAATAGGCATTGTTACAGCTCAAACTGGTTTGTTGTGACAATGCAAATTTGGTGAGTTTCAGTTTCGTTTCGGGTTTTCAAGTCCTCGAAAATAAAAGTGATCCCTCCCCCCATACCAAGTGTTAAAGTGAAACAATATTTTCCAGACACACAACACTAATTGCTTACAAGCCACAGTGACATCAAAAAATAAGGTGACAAAGAGAAACACAAAACACAAAGGAATTTACAGTGCACTACAAGAATACAAACAGTGAAACACAAACACAAAATCATCATTTTATATCCTTGCCCAGAAAAAAGTGCCTAATTTAAAACATAACCTACATTAAACTAATTAAATCCTGAAATTAAAATAAATAATGAATTTTAAATTACTACAACAACAACTAATTTAAAACTAATACCTAAAATTTTTCTAATCAAAATTGAATTGAAATAAAAACAAATGCTGTGAAACTTATACCGAGAATTTCGCTAATTAAAGTGAAATACAAAAACAAATACTTTAAAACTTAAGCCTAAAATTATCTAACTAAAACTGAAATGAAATGTATAAATTTAAAAATTTTTTTTGTTGAAATTTTCTTCTCTCACGACATAAAGGGAGTATACGGCGATCAAACAGATTTTTGATATTTGCACTGTCCCATATACTCCAGTCGTACAGTAGACTACAACAATTCTGGCCTATTTTTGTCGCCACCACGGTTCAACCGGTTGAGAATAGACCTTTTTCTATATACTCCTTTTCTATATACTCCTTTGGAATTATTGTAAATAAACGCCATATTTTTTGTGCAAATAGATATGACTGAATACATAGATACATATTGCAGTTCAAAATTAGCACAAATTTTTGTTCAATTAACCGAGGAACCAATTATCCGATACCCGCTTAATTGAATAGTTTGTTCAATTACAGAAATCACGTATAATTGGAACTACAAATGAATAAAAAGAAATCCAGTGTAAAATACAAAATACGCTTTCTCGCAGTTTTTCCTTAACAAAAGACATATGTTTTCAATTAGTAGAGATGCCACCTAGTCTTTTTCAGAAATTATGTCAAATATGTATGTAAAAAAGTTCGTATTATTTTTCAATTATTACTTTGCAATTAACTCGTGAAAAGTAAAAGGAAATTTATTATTGAGACATGAATTTTGAACCAATTAAGCGGGAAAATCAATTAACAGGGTTTAATTATCCGAGGAAATTTACATGTATTTTCCTATGCAATATTTTTTTACCCCATCATGTGGTTCAATTAAGCGTGGAAACCAATTAACAGTAGGGTCAATTAAGCGAAAAATACTGTATATCTATACATATGTAACGCAGGTACGACGCCATATTGACCTGAGATATCCAATGGTTATTTGGCAACCGACTACATAACCTCGCGTCCGTCCAGGCAACCGACTACATAACCATGAAGTTCGTAACCTCAAAACGCACATGAGCTGGAATTTATAACCCTAAAATTTTAATATAATTTTTTAGAAAAAGTTTTTTGTCTGGTGGACAGACACATACATCTAACTTTAAAATTTTGAAATCATTTTTTGGAAAAAGGTTTTTTTTGTTGAAAAACTAGTCTGGTGGACAGACACGTGCCAATTTATAACCCCAACATTTTGAAACTATTTTTTTGGAAAAAGTTATTTTTTTGAACAAATCTAGTGGCCAGACACACTCACATGCAAATTTATAACCCTAAAATTTTGACTCAAGTTTGAGAAAAATTTTCGAAAAAACAACTAAATAAATACAATTTTTATTGAACATATTTATAACCCGGACATCGAACTGATGTCCTTCTTGCATAACCAATAATCATTATTTTTCAGCTTTTTTAAATTCCTTTGCATCTGTCAAAGCCTCCGTAGCTTAGAAGATCTCGAAATAATTTTTTCTGTGACCCAAAATAATTTCTAGCTTTTATTTCATTAAAATTTTAACTTCTTTACGAATTTAGTCCTTTCATTTTTGACATAAATCTAAAAATTTTTTTAAAAGACTCAAGCCTAAACGTTAAAATGGACAAAACTTTATGCGATAAATTCTCCAATTGCGTCAATGACCTTCAGGATTATATTTCTATATTTTCAATTACGAACCCGGATGACACCATACATACCCTGGAAACTACTCGGATGGAATTAAACTCCACATGGGACCAGGTCAAGAGGTCTTACGTAGATTCGACAAGATCAAATTAAGGAATATTTTAATGGAGGCAATGGACGCTTACAAAAAGGCACTGAGCGCAATAAATTAGCAGATCCAAACAGCACTGGATAACCAAACGTTGGAAAAAACAAACAGGGAGTCAGAGAGGTAACACCAGGGGAAGTAGATGGATTTTACGCCAGTATCTCGTCTGCCACCATGCGACACAGACATATTCAAAGGAGGTTACAGTGAATGGCCCACTTTTAGGGATTTATTTTCCCCCATTTACATAAGGAATTCAAAATTAGGCAAGGTTGAAAAATTATTCCATCTGACACAGAAAACTTCTGGAGAAGCAAGAGATATCATTAGTAACGTTCCACTCACCAACGATGGACTTCAATTGGCATGGAAAAATCTCATTCATCGCTATGAGAATAAAAGGATGCAAGTCAATGAATTAATCAAGACTCTTTTTAACATGTCAAATGTTTCAACTGACTCAAGTCAGACTATACAAAAGCTGCAGCGCATTGTGAACAGCAGCATTCAAACTTTGGAGACCCTTGACGTCGATGCTAAAGGATGGCATCCTACATTTGTTCTACTAAATTACCCAGAAATTTCCTGGAGGAGTTCGAGCATTCACTAACGGATTGCAAACTCCTTCCAAAATGGGAACAATTTGATGCGTTTTTGACAAATAAATTCAAAACAATGGAATCAGTCCGGAATATAAAGCCAACAAATTCTAAAATCAGCCAATCAAAACCAGATGGCAACAATAAAACGAGATTTTTTAACTCGTTTCAAACGAATGTTTCCAAAGATGGTCGCAAATCTGGAGGAAAAGAAACACCATACAATCAGAATCAAAAAAGCAGAATATCTAGTCCCCAACAATGTCCATTATGTAAAGCCAATCACTTCATAAGAGATTGCAACGAGTTTTTGAGAAGTAATGTGAATGAAAGAATACACTTGGTGAAAACTTCACACCTTTGCTACAACTGTTTGTCATCCAATCATGGAGTAAAGGATTGCAAAAGTCGCTTTGGTTGTCGAACTTCTACAATGAGGCACCACACTTTGTTACTCAAGGGAGGCACTACCTAGTAACAGAGCTGCCACTCTTACAAATCAAATACAGTCCACAACAAATGAAGAACCAACTACTGTCACTACCTTGAACCTTCAGGATACCCACGTTGACACTCAACAATCTGGAGACACTCTACTTTTTACAGCAATAGTACAAATTGAAGCTAAAGAACAACTCTACGATGCCAGAGCACTCATTGACTTTGGATCACAGTCAACATTTATTTCGGAAAAAATGAAGAACCTTTTGAAACTGTCAAATCGAAGTAACTTGATTCATGTAACGGGACTTAGTCAATTTGTATCTGATTCACAATGAGATCCATATACGACCCTAGTTTAAAATTGGAGGTATGGACTCCAGTTTTACGAACGAAATCTACCACCACAAAACTTAGATAAATCACAAATTAGAGACATTACATCAATGGAATTGGCTGACCCGAAATTCTACATCAGCCAACCCATTGACTTACTTATTGGAATGGACATAGTACCATTAATATTCACAATTGGAACAACAATGAAAACATTTGGATCAATTTTAACACAACAAACCAAATTTGGATGGATCGTTGGATGACCCATATCACAAATTAGAGACATTACATCAATGGAATTGGCTGACCCGAAATTCTACACCAGCCAACCCATTGACTTACTTATTGGAATGGACATAGTACCATTAATATTCACAATTGGAACAACAATGAAAATATTTGGATCAATTTTAACACAACAAACCAAATTTGGATGGATCGTCGGAGGACCCATACCAGAAAATACTATTGAGAAAGTACTTCCACGTTTTTGGGAGGTGGGAGGGACCCCTAAAAAAGTTTTACGGTCAGAGGAAGACCAAACGAAATTTTACTGAACAACTATACGGAATAAGTATGGAAGATATGTGGTGACTCTCACATTCAAAAAATGCGAGGAATTAGGAATTAGGAAATTCCATCGCCTTGGCTCAATTCTACCGAATGGAGAAAAAACTTATGAAAACACCCGAGATAAAAGAACAATATCATAAATCGATACTCGAATACTTAGAACTTGGACACATGCGAAAAATTCAGAAAAATTAAATTAAGAACAGGCCAAACTATTATCTGCCACATCATGCTGTAATAAAACCAGATCGACTCACTACGAAGTGTGAGTGATGTTCAACGCTTCTTGTCCGTCAGCAAACAAAACAAGCCTCAATGACACATTATTTCCAGGAAACATTTTACAACAAGATCTGGTATTACAAATATTAAAGTGGAGATTTTTTAAATACGTTTTTAACGCGGACATCACAAAGATGTATCGGCAGATACTTTTGGATCCGAACCAAACCAAATTTCAAAGAATTCTCTTCAGACAGTCACATGATGACCCTATCGATGACTATGAACTACTTACAGTTACATTTGGAATTAACTGCGCGCCATATTTAGCATTGAGGACCTTTCTAAAACTGGCAGAGGACATAAAGGATGTGTATCCAAGACCCGCAAATATAATTTTAAATAATCTGTATGTGGATGATGTATTAGCAGATGGTCACACGGATGAAAAATCCATCAAAGCTCTTAAGGAATTAACTGCCGCTTTAGCCTCGGCTGGATTTCAACTCATGAAGTGGGCATCAAACGACCACAAGACTATCGGAAATATTCCACAAGAAAAATTACTACCGCTTAATTGGTTAGACATTTTGGAATATGCATCCACAAAGACATTGGGAATTAGATGGAATATTTCTGGCGATTTTGTCTCGTTCATACCACCGGCAATGGAAATTCACAATACCTCAACAAAACGGGAAGTCCTATCAACAATCCCCAAATTATTTGACCCTTGCGGTTGGCTGGCGCCAGTCGTGGTTGTAGCCAAGTTAATAATGCAACAAATCTGGCTAGATAAAATAGACTGGGATGACCTGTTGAAGCCAATGACCCAAATGAACGGGAATAATTCTGTGAAAAACTGCAAAGAAATCGAATATCTGAAGGTTGCAATGGATAAGATTCACTGTAGATGTTTCCGTGGAAATATATGAATTTTGCGATGCTTAAGAAAACGCATACGGAGCTACATTATATATTCAAATCGAAAAGACCCATCCCAAAAATAGTCAAATTGTTCTCCGACTGACTAGTCGGTGTTCACTAGGAAGAAGAACTTTGTATTCGCATTTTGTTGTTTCTTTCAGATATGGCCGCCTACTTACCGAACCAGGACAAGTGATTGGCAGAACGCAGGCCCAGCCAAGCCCGTAGGCAGCCCAACCAACCCCATTCCACCGATCGACGACCACGGAGGAGGTCCAACGCAACTGCCTCGCGCAACATTCTTGCGATTATGCCAAGAGACCACACCCCCTTCCAACGATATGAAACGCCGGGGTTATTGTCGCAACTGTCTCGCGCGGAGCCACCTGACGCCTGACTGCCCATCATCAACTAGTTACCGTAGATGTCAGAATCGGCACCACTCTCTGCTGCACGGGGCATCTTAACTCGAAGAGAGGCCGCTAAACATCGAGGTTGCCACCGAACCCGCCTTCGCCTGGGACCTGGTGTTTGCGCCAACAGCAATTGTGCGTCTACGGGTTGACGGGATCTTGGGGTTCAATATTGTAAGAGCCATCATCAGTCACTCTGCGACGATGTCCAAGGTCTCCTACGCCGCTTTCCGTCGCATGGGCCTGCAGGCACGGACGTACAAAGGGGAGCGCTTCGCCAGCTTCACTGTACTGCCCTGACGACCCACTAGTACCTGGTCCCTCAAGGTCAACGCTCTTATCATCGACAACCTCCGCAGAAGAATATATTCAGATCCGATTTTGGAGGATCCGACAGTAAACTATACCAACGGTGAGCTGGCTGATACCGACCTGAGGGCCAACACACAGATTGACGTTGAGCTGGGCCGACACTTACTCGGCAATACGGAAGGAGGGGTGTTCAGACACAGGCTTTGCCGACGTTTTGGCATACCACACTAAGCTGGGATACGTGTTCGCTGGACCCATAAAAAACATGCCCCGGACTTAAGTATAATATTTTTTAATTTTATCCTAATTACACTTGTTACGCGGGGTCCAGAAACGTTTAGAAACATAATAAAAGAAACAGCACAAAGCTGTCGTCCGAATTTCTATCGGCGGAAAAATGTTTATATCCAGCATTGGAGTACTGTCACAAAAAGACCAAAGCTGGGGATCATTTTTTTTTTTTTTGGGGCGGCTATATAAACATGTGCGGCATTGTGAAAATACACACATAAACAATGTAATTTTCGCACATCAACACACATATGTTTATATCGCCACCGGTAAGTTCCAAAGCTGGATTCCAGTAAATAGGCATTGTTACAGCTCAAACTGGTTTGCTGTGAAAATGCAAATTTGGTGAGTTTCAGTTTCGTTTCGTTTTTTCAAGTGCTCGCAAATAAAAGTGATCCCTCCCCCGTACCAAGTGTAGCAAATGTTAAAGTGATAATCACTAAAATTTGACAATCTTTTCCAGACACAGAACACAAATTGCTTACAAGCCACAGTGACATCAAAACATAAGGTGACAACGAGAAACACAAAACACAAAGGAATTTACAGTGCACTACAAGAATACAAACAGAGAAACACAAACACTACATTTAAATCCTCGTGTACCCATATCTGGCGATACATTTTTTGTATGTCGCCGTTAAACACAAACTGATAGAATCACCAAATAAGACCTTAATAATGCCTTGCTATAACTCCGGTCCGGAATGTAAAATATCATTCAAGGAGAACCCTCTCATTGATTAAAGACTATTAAAGACCACTCGAACTTTGGTTGTCGTACTTTCAGGGCGGATTACCGCATAATGTGGCAAAAAGAAGCTCGATTGCCTGGAGTTTTCATTCCAAACTTGAGTCATGTCTCCTAGTTGAATGTGAGATTGGCCGAGCCCAATATCGTCCAGAACACCTCTCTGGTTTAGGCATGGGAGATAGTCGCTGCCGATGATCATGTCTATGGGCACATGTCGTTTGAAATACGGATCGACCAATTTCAAATGTATTTTATAGAGTGGTTTAATTCAAGGGGCAATACAAAAAAATGTGTTGTTCCGCGATGAAAATAACTCGCTTTGTTTATTGGATATATTTTCCTTTGTCGATGCTGCAGCTACGTCATCGAAATTCTTTTCCTAGTTTTTCGTAAAAATATGAACATGTCATTTGTGGTATTAGTTTAGGATTTTTGAAACATGTCATAAATAATATTTAAGTTTCAGAACTAATATGTAATCAATCCTAGAATCTATTTGTGTGTGTATGTATACGCATAAGGGATGATAACACTCCATGCTGCTGAAGACGCATAGCTAATAAAGGATATCCTCAGCGGGTGAGTAAATAGAGATCACTACAATGCGGTTTTATGTGTGTGTGAGCTGATAATGAAGAATTAATAGCAGCCCACACACAAAGATATTGGTGCGCTCATTTGGTAATGTAAACAAATGAACACACTTGTCATAGGGACAATAGTTATCTCTTATGTGCATAATATTAGGATATGTTATATTAGGATAGGTAGTTCTTAAGGAAAAACCAGAGACGAGTTGTTTTGATTCTCCTGCTCCACTAGTAGAGGTACTTTCCATAGAAAATGTAATTATTTGATCACAAAAACAAAAATGAATCTCAATTCAGGTAGACAGACTTAATTTATTGGTCGTTTTTCCGTTCCCGGCAATTAAATATTCTCAATATGTGGCAACCCTGTATTACTTTGTTCATCCAAAACACACAAGAAGACCAAATTATAACGAGACTCAATCAGCCACATGTAAATATATTTCAAAGATACCGCTTGAGTTCGCAAAGCAAAAACCAAAAGTATTCCTCCTTGAATTTTGTTGTTGTTGTCTTCCGCAATTACACTGTTGTTGTGTGTTGTCTTTCACAATTACACTGTTGTTGTTGGTATTTATTAATATGGGCTCGCACAATGTTCTTTGCTCGCGAAGAGAACAGCGACACTTCCTAATTACTTCGGTAAAACCATTAACATACAATATTTACTGTTTACTTTTCGCGACATCCATTTGTGTGGTTGACTGCCCATTTGCCGTTGAGGTTTATATACGAACGCTGGGGGTTGTGCATACCAGTGTACATTTGCCAAAGGTGGTTACTGAAACGATGATTCTTTAAGGGAAAGTCCGTTAAATTTGGAAAATTATTAGTTGGGAACGTATTTTTGTGTTTTTTTTTTCGTTCCGGAATATATCTAAGTTTGTATTTGATATATTAATTCCTAACCAAGAAGGTACATTTTCTTCGCTGCTACCTTCTTCCATAATAAGAAATTTATATGGATGTTCATTCTTTCGTGGAGATTATTGCTGGTGGTTTTGTTGATATGATCAATCGTTGCCTTCTTCCAGCATGGGTTGATTTTGTACTTTTAGGTATTTGATGGATTTTTGCCTTTCCTTGGGACAAAAAATGGACAAAATTGTTGCTCCGTCTGTAGAAAATCAACAGCCATATAGATATGGAGAAACTTTTGAAAGAGGTTTCCCCTATTAGGTTTTAGGCAAATGAGTTTTTTTACATTAGTAAATGTAGAAGTTATAAGTAGCTTAATTAAACCCAAGTAAATTGTCGAAATTTTCACTTTTTCTCTGGACTGTTTAGGAATAGTCAGAAATAAGTAGGATTTTATGTACTATTAAAAACTACATATTGCATTTTTTTAATCAAATGATATCTACATTACATACAGCTATATTTCGTTTTTGAATTTCACATAATTCATAAAGGGACCATCCCTGGTGATGAGTATTGGAATTTAATATGATGGTATATATATTCTACAAGGAATGAACGGGCGATTCAAAAGAAGATTTATTTTTTGAGAATTAAACCACATATAAGCTACTTACCCATGTCTGCATTTATGACTTGACATATTTCATTACAATAGAAATTAATGAAGACAATGAATAAAGGAGTCTACTTTTATAAGAAATAATGTTTTTATTAATATATACATATTTGTTGTTAAGCAGAATCAACATGGAGTATACATATATGTCCTTGCCATTACTTTATATTCTAACCACTTTTACATTTCAGAGTGAGCAAAAATGTATGGGCAATACGTAGCAAGGCATATACATAAACTTTGGTAAAAAGTCTCATCTGTGATCATTTGTCCCCTCTACATATATGCATATATACTTCTTTGTACGTATCACAGTAACAACTGAAGGAAGAATAATTATTTATTTCAGAAGTTGGTGCGCTCTTTGATTTGCTACAGCTATTCTTGCCTCATTGGATTCCGCCTAAAAAGAAACATATTATCACCGATCATATATATATATATATATATATACAATATGTAATTATTTTTACCTTTCTATTAATTCTGTCAATTTGACGGTTTTGGTTTTCTAATTCTGATCCCATATCGAGTGCCATATTTCGAAGATTTCCAATCATTGTGTTGACTTGACCCATATTCTCCTCCATTTCATCCTCTCTCGCATCATTAGTTATCCTGTGTTTTGATGAAAAAGTTTGGTTAAGTTTAATAAAAACTACAATAAAAATCATTCAAATAATTTGTAGTTTTATGCTAATACATAATATAATAAATGGATCATACCACAAAAAAAAAAAAAAAAAACTTTATGGAAAGTAGTAAAGTTGGACAGGGCCGACTATATGAGATTTTTCTCCACTTTGAGTATATTGTACAACTGTATCCCAACACTTTCATGTCAATATTCCATCGAAGGAATATTGAGATGAAATTGAACGAAGTTAAATGTGTGATCTTTATCTATAAGTGAATGTAAATGGCTCCCCAAATTCACTATATATCTTTGTATTTCCACGAAATCTGACATAGCGTACTGACTTGAGTCTAGAATGATATGTGTAATTTTTTTTGAAAATCAGTTCAGATTTAGATATAGCTCACATATATATTTTCACCCGATTTAAATGGTGTACCATAGCGTACTGAATTAAGTCTAGAATGATCTGTGTTAAGTTTCGTGAAAATCGGTTCAGATCAGATAAAGCTCCCATATATTTTCGCCTGATTTAATTTTAATTTTGCACGAAATTTGACAAAGCGTACTGAATCTAATCTAGAATGATGTGTGTAAATTTTCCTGAAAATTATCCGATTTTAAGGCCTAAAGTTTGTATAACATAACATGTCAAGTTTTGCTGAAATCAGTTCGGATTTAGATATAGCTCCCATATATATTTTCTTGCGATTTTAAATAAATGGTGCACCAAAGACGTTATACCGATTGACACAAAATTTGGCACAACGTACTTCATAGTAGGAATCCGTCTAGATATAGCTCCAATATAGTTTCGTCCAATTTTAAGTAGGACCGAAAATGTGTCCATTAGGAACAAAATGTGTTGAAATTAATCATGTTTCGTTGAAATCGGTTCATATTTGGATATAGGTTCCTTTTCTATTTTCATCCGATTTTAAGTGAATGGTGCAACTCTTCATTTTTTTCAGAATAGAATGACGTAATCGCGTGTAGATGTACTTCTACACGAAAGACATGTTTATGGATTGATCTAAGTCGGTTGACAATTAGATAAAGATCAACTATTTTAGTTCATTCAATTTAATGTTAATGGCCCTTCTGTTAGGATGCATCTTTTAAATATACCCATAGTGGTGAAGCGTATCATATAATCGGCCCTATCCGACTTTACTACTTTCTTTAGGTTGTTTATATATTTTTGACGCTATAAAATCTAGCATCTTATGTTATGCTTAAGACGCTTAATTGTGAAATAATATTGTTTATACAAGGACTGTAATATTATTTTAGCAACCAAACAGAAAGGCGTGTTTGTCGTGTAAAAACATGCTTAGGTGTAAAGGGTAGCAACTTTGATATAATTACAAAAAAATGGAATTTTCTGGACAAGTATCGCTTGTAGACCTTTAGAAAGTGATTTTATCGTCATTTTAAAGAATCCAAAGCAGAGATAGTTGCTATGAAGAACAAAATCGAATCAATATATTCACGTATTAAAGATTTTAAGTATTTGAACTTTGAGTATGCAAATGGATCTCCGAAACGAAGAAACGAATTATCACCATGAGCGACAGCCTAAACACATCAATTGTGGTTCAGCCACGCCACAACCCTAATAAATCTTCAAGATGAAAAATCCATCTTGCCCTTTCGGCGTCTTTTTTACCGTTGCTACGCAGCGAAAATGTTAACGTAATTGAAAATAGCTGTTGTTGCTGAAAATGAAATTAAGATTTATAAGTCGTTTAAAATTGTTCTAAAATGTTAATAAATCCTTTTGGGCCAAAACCAAACTAGTAAAAGAATTCGTTTACAGAGTAAAAATTAATATTGTCAGGCCTGTTAGTATTCCATTTTTACAAAACTAAAAACTTCCTTACATTCTCACCCTAATAATTTTATTGAGTGTAGCAATAAACCACAGAAACGTATGTTCTCTTACTAACAAAATGTACGAAGTCTAATTCGAAATTACAACGTATTGTTACGAATATAACTTTAGATTTAAGTTAATTTAGATGAATTCCGTTAATTTAAGAATTTGAATTGTAACGTAAATTTCTACTACGCAGTTTATTCGAATAACTTCACAACAACAACTACTGTATAGATTTTTCTACATCCTTCCATTTCCTCTTTCGTTTTCTATTTTGTTATTGACGTACAATTCTTGTTAAACGTCATCATTGATGATCGCTTAATTCCTCTTTCTTTGTTACCCCCTCGCCTGTATATGTGTTGTTGTTATTGTTCACCCAATGTAAGTTTGTATGTGTTTGTTGCATTGGTAGATTGTTCATAATCTAGGTGTTACCAGATCATCTAGAAACTTCTGTAGCGACAGGCAAGGCTCATATAAATAGAGGAAATGGCAAGGCAGTTAGTCAGTTGTGAATAAGATCGCGAATTGAAACCGTCAAGTAAAGTAAAGTGCAAAGTAAAGTTGTGTCAATAAAATCATTGTAATAATCGTAATCAGTAAGAACCCGCGTTTTATTTAGTACGAACTGTATTGGGAAATAAAACAACGTCTATACGGGATTAAGTAAAATCCAAGAACGTAACAGTATATTTAGTGATAGCTTTGACATCGAAATTGGTTTTATAGCATTCACAGAAACGTGATTGAAGAATACAACCCTGAACACAGAAATTCTCCGTCCTACATTTTATATATTTCGAAAATATCGCTACAATAAGAAAGGTGGTGGCGTTCCCATTGCTGATTCGAGTAAATTTCTCGCAAATTTCGTAACACTTAATGCCTGCGATGAAATTGAATTTGTAGCAGTGTGCATAAGTTAAAGTACCTCTAAATACTTTACTACTTGCTCTTATATTCCTCCTGCATCTGATGCAGTATTATACGAAATGGCTAATACCGACCATTGTGTGGTTTTAGGTGATTTCAATCTATCTTATACAGTAGTGGACATTCGTTTGAACGCATACACAGAAAAAACATTTTAATGAATATTTTCATAATTTCATTCATAGATTATTTTTTCCATATTGTACATGTACCAAGCTTTGAATACAAGTAAAAATTCTTAAAATGTATTGCTCCCAAGAAAAAACACAGCAACCATTCCTTGTTCGGCTGTGTTTTGTTTTGGTATTGTCCTCCCCCCTCACCACACTTGCTGTATGTTAGTTTTGCAACGTCTCGCCTATCTCTAGATTGTGGTTAGTTTTGTATTCCATTGTTTCCTTATTTCACTCACTGCTACCGAACGCTGCATTGGTGTTATAAAATTCACATATGCATTTTCCTAATTATGTTTGTATATATGCAAAATACAATATGCCAATCAAGTGTTGATTTGTTAAACAAGTGCGTTGAGCAACAAGCCGAGTGTTTACATTTGTAATAATTGGTTCCACTGACGTAAAAAAAGAACACGTAAGTAAATAAATAAAAAGAACAAGACGAGAAAAGAAAGACATAACAAGAAATGAAAGAGTTAGAGTTTCTCTCTCTCCCTGTGTCATTCAAAAAACGCGCCAACACCAAACGCTCAAAAAAGGTTTTTTTTCTTTCTCAATCTCCTTGAAAAGAAACCAGTATTTAAAGTTTTATGGATTGCGTTCATAAAATGCAGGAATCTCGACATTGGCAACACTTTCTGAACACTATTCATTTAATATACAAATTATTTTTTTCTGTGTATGATGTTTTTGAGATTTTGCCATGAAAACACATTATTATATCTTTTTTTTAAACAAAATAATGAATTTCAGTAGTGTTGGCGGTTTATTTGGGATACCATTTGTATTTTGTTTTTGCAAAATAGTCAGGCTGAATCCCAGTTTGTTGTTTTTATAAAAAAACAACTATTTATTAGTGGGGAATGTATGACATTGTTTGCCGAGGGGTAAGGCAGGGAAGACTATAGTTTCGGATCACGCCACTGATCCTCATCAGTTCCCTTAGTTTTTTGTTGGGATATTCTCCCCAGAAGCTATTGCTTCTATACAAAAAACCTTTCATACCCAAATGTCTCTTGTAACAAAGCGAAGTACTTAGCTGACCAACGACATAAACTGCATGAGAATTTCGTTGGAGCCTCACTTCGAGGTTAACAAGGCATTTACAAACAATACCACACCTTTCCCACTGTTGTGTGTTGTCACATCGCGACAAATGCACACAACGACTTTGTTGGTGTTGCTAGTATACAGCAACAAACCAAACAGTTCAACCGTGCCTGCGTCTACAACTTCAGTAGTGTTGGCGGTTTATTTGGGATACCATTTGTATTTTGTTTTTGCAAAATAGTCAGGCTGAATCCCAGTTTGTTGTTTTTATAAAAAAACAACTATTTATTAGTGGGGAATGTATGGCATTGTTTGCCGAGGGGTAAGGCAGGGAAGACTATAGTTTCGGATCACGCCACTGATCCTCATCAGTTCCCTTAGTTTTTTGTTGGGATATTCTCCCCAGAAGCTATTGCTTCTATACAAAAAACCTTTCATACCCAAATGTCTCTTGTAACAAAGCGAAGTACTTAGCTGACCAACGACATAAACTGCATGAGAATTTCGTTGGAGCCTCACTTCGAGGTTAACAAGGCATTTACAAACAATACCACACCTTTCCCACTGTTGTGTGTTGTCACATCGCGACAAATGCACACAACGACTTTGTTGGTGTTGCTAGTATACAGCAACAAACCAAACAGTTCAACCGTGCCTGCGTCTACAACTTCAGTAGTGTTGGCGGTTTATTTGGGATACCATTTGTATTTTGTTTTTGCAAAATAGTCAGGCTGAATCCCAGTTTGTTGTTTTTATAAAAAAACAACTATTTATTAGTGGGGAATGTATGGCATTGTTTGCCGAGGGGTAAGGCAGGGAAGACTATAGTTTCGGATCACGCCACTGATCCTCATCAGTTCCCTTAGTTTTTTGTTGGGATATTCTCCCCAGAAGCTATTGCTTCTATACCAAATGTCTCTTGTAACAAAGCGAAGCACTACTGAAGTTGTAGACGCAGGCACGGTTGAACTGTTTGGTTTGTTGCTGTATACTAGCAACACCAACAAAGTCGTTGTGTGCATTTGTCGCGATGTGACAACACACAACAGTGGGAAAGGTGTGGTATTGTTTGTAAGTACTTCGCTTTGTTACAAGAGACATTTGGGTATGAAAGGTTTTTTGTATAGAAGCAATAGCTTCTGGGGAGAATATCCCAACAAAAAACTAAGGGAACTGATGAGGATCAGTGGCGTGATCCGAAACTATAGTCTTCCCTGCCTTACCCCTCGGCAAACAATGCCATACATTCCCCACTAATAAATAGTTGTTTTTTTATAAAAACAACAAACTGGGATTCAGCCTGACTATTTTGCAAAAACAAAATACAAATGGTATCCCAAATAAACCGCCAACACTACTGAAGTTGTAGACGCAGGCACGGTTGAACTGTTTGGTTTGTTGCTGTATAGTAGCAACACCAACAAAGTCGTTGTGTGCATTTGTCGCGATGTGACAACACACAACAGTGGGAAAGGTGTGGTATTGTTTGTAAATGCCTTGTTAACCTCGAAGTGAGGCTCCAACGAAATTCTCATGCAGTTTATGTCGTTGGTCAGCTAAGTACTTCGCTTTGTTACAAGAGACATTTGGGTATGAAAGGTTTTTTGTATAGAAGCAATAGCTTCTGGGGAGAATATCCCAACAAAAAACTAAGGGAACTGATGAGGATCAGTGGCGTGATCCGAAACTATAGTCTTCCCTGCCTTACCCCTCGGCAAACAATGCCATACATTCCCCACTAATAAATAGTTGTTTTTTTATAAAAACAACAAACTGGGATTCAGCCTGACTATTTTGCAAAAACAAAATACAAATGGTATCCCAAATAAACCGCCAACACTACTGAAGTTGTAGACGCAGGCACGGTTGAACTGTTTGGTTTGTTGCTGTATACTAGCAACACCAACAAAGTCGTTGTGTGCATTTGTCGCGATGTGACAACACACAACAGTGGGAAAGGTGTGGTATTGTTTGTAAATGCTTTGTTAACCTCGAAGTGAGGCTCCAACGAAATTCTCATGCAGTTTATGTCGTTGGTCAGCTAAGTACTTCGCTTTGTTACAAGAGACATTTGGGTATGAAAGGTTTTTTGTATAGAAGCAATAGCTTCTGGGGAGAATATCCCAACAAAAAACTAAGGGAACTGATGAGGATCAGTGGCGTGATCCGAAACTATAGTCTTCCCTGCCTTACCCCTCGGCAAACAATGCCATACATTCCCCACTAATAAATAGTTGTTTTTTTATAAAAACAACAAACTGGGATTCAGCCTGACTATTTTGCAAAAACAAAATAATGAATTTATTTAAGGTATCGAATATTAAATACAAACCAAAAATGTTTGTTATTTGAATTTGTACGGCCTTAGATCATTAAGCTCGACTCGAAAGAGTATAAATAATCCCTTAAAAACATACCAAAAACATTTCTCATACACATTATGAAATAAGTAAAATAAGATATATTTTGCCTTTTTTTGCCAGGACATTTGTTTGAGCGCAGTTCATTTTGAAATAAAAATATGGCGTAATAAAACAAACTTAGACTTGAGAATGGATAAAAATATTAGTAAGCCGCTTGTCAGGGAGTAATTCAAAAAAGAAAAATAAAAAAGTAATAAAATATTCACATTTTTGACGTAAATGGGTTCGGTTAAGCTTTTATATGGTACGGAGATAAATATCATCAATTCTATGAGGAAATGTGGATATTATAATACAAAAATTAATAAATCATTCAGAGCTTGTGATTAGGTTAAGGTTCTAAAAAACCATCAACAAAGGACAATTCCAATTATACTTTAAGAGATAAAGGACGAATTCGAAAGAAACCAGCTAATCGATATTTCAACAAGGAAGGATTTTTTTAGGTATCTGTTACAATACGTACCATTTCACGGTAGTTAAAGTTTACTTTTTAAATAAGTTAATATACCGAGCTACGTTTAACGAACGATTACAAGTGAAATTAGTGGCTTGGACAAATAAATTGTAAATGATCATATTTTCTGACGAGAATATGTTGTTTTTGTATGGACCAAACTATGTAGTTGTAACATACACGAAAATGTAAAAAAAACATGTGCAAGGTTCCACGTTGTTATGTGTCTACTAAAATGGATTCTGAAATGTATAATGAATTACTAGCAGTCGTTTTAATAATAGATTTTGATTAAAAAGAGGACAAGGATATAATTTTTCACCAGGATAACGCTTCCATCCAGCCTCGAAGCCAACAAAAACTTGGTTTTCTGACAAAAATTTAAATATTTTACCACGGACGGCTTGCATTCCAGACTGTAATCCTATTGAAAACGCATATGAGATTCCTGTGGCAAAGCTTGTTTTCTTTTGTAAATTACCTTAAATATGCTGTGAAAGAATGCTGGTTAGATAGTAGCATAAATACTGTCCAAAATTTAGAATACTCTATGTCAAACCGTATTCTATCTGTTACCTAAAATAGCGGTGGACATGCTAAAAATTAATTTAATAATAACAATATTTTGAAGTTTGTTTTTAACATCATTGTGTATTTTAAAACGAGCTGCGTATAAAATACAATTCCTTATTTTTAGTTATTTCAAAAAAGTGAAAAATGTTTTGGGTTTGTATTTGATATTCGATACCTTAAATAAATTCACCATTTTAAAATGGTTCGGATCTTGATTTTTTTGTTGGAAACCGCCCTTAAAATTTGTGTTATCCATTCAATTGCAATGAAAAACTCCAGATCTAGGTTTACTCTTCTATCTCGTGACGCATATAGCTCCTATTTAGAAAAGGTGAAAATTGGACTCAAATCCAATCCGAAATACATTTATGATTATGTTAACATAAAACGAAAATGTTCAACAAAACCGATGTTACTTAAAGTTGAGGGATTAAAATTTAGGAAAAACCAAAAGATTGCTCATTGCTTTGCAACATTCCTTCCTTCTACGTATTCCAATAAACCATCCAATTTAAACTCATAATATACTTCATTTATTGACACTACTGACCCAACCTTACTTTGATACTACTCAATAGTTTACGACGTATAAAGACAACATACAGTCCTGGTCCTGACGGCATACCTAGTAATATCCTAGAATCATGTTCAAATTCCTTATTCATTCCATTAACCACTTTGGAAAAAATCATTTGTATCAAACTATAGAGGAATAGCTAAATAAAGTAGGGGAGACTGGGGCACCTTCGTACTTATTTAAACGTACTTATTCAAACAGTACTTATTCAAACTTTATGGCTGACTATTGTCCTCTGGCACATAATTATAAAAATTAGTACCAAAAGGATATAAAAAATTAGTATTAATTAAATTTTTTTACAATTTTGTAAAAAAAAGTCCAATTTGCCGAATGTGCCCCAACCCGGGGTAGCTTCGTCATTTGATGGGACACATTCGGCACAATAGTCATAGCCTGGTAATTATCATCGCTATCAGTCTGGTTGAAATTCAGATCCTCTAAAGGCTCAATTTGGTTTTAATACGCGACCCAATGTTTGAATTTTAGGGCTATGTTTTCTAGCAGCGGACGTTGAAATCTCAAGGTCGCACACACCCTTAAAAATATTGTTTCGTCTTATACATATTCCGTCTTATATATATAATTTCGAACCATATTAAAGGATTATTTTTAAAAACAGATTCAAAAACATTTTTAGGAAATAATATTGCACTATCTGTATATGCCCGAATGTGCCCCACTTTAAAATGCCGAATCTACCCCGAATGTAATTGTTATAGTTTTTTTCATTTTTTTCTACCAGTCTTGAAAAACATTATATTTTTAAATATTTCTGTAATAATAATTAACCACTTTTTAATAATATTGTCTTAAAATGTGAAAAGTTTTATACACGAAATACTTAGGAAATGGAATGGAAATATTACAAAAACATCTGGAAAAATACAAAAAAAACGTGCATCTAAATAAGTTTATTAGCTAGAAATTTCAATCTTTGTGACAGTTATTTATTTCGATATTCGATACCCATGTATCGAAACTAGTGATGTACGGTGAGAGCTTCCTATTTATGAGTGATCTGCCATATTCAATTAAATTTTCTTCTCACATAGATCTAAATGTTTGTCAACTTAACTTCAAGATGATTTAGACTCCTTCTCATTGGTGTTCCTGTAATAACATGGAACTAAATTAAAAAAATGTAAACATAGTACAGTTCACGAACGAACTCGTTCAAATGAACGATTCGGTGGTGGTTCCTTAATTGTCTTGGGAGCATTTTATAGCCACGGAGAGCTTTATTTGACATTTCCTAGTTGTCAGATGAATTCAATGGAGCACGTTCAAGTCTTGGAAGACAAATTATTGCCATTTTGGGAAAGCAGCACCAATGAAGGACTCGGTTTTCAGCAGGACAACGCGCCAGTTCATAAAGGTCGACGTATTCAAGTATGGTTAAAATAAAAAAAAATATTAAAATTTCCGACCAGAATCCGATTGAGAATATGTGTGGAATCTTGACTCGTCGTGTGTATGCGGAAAACCGCCAATTCCAAACTGTTTCTAACCTAAGTTACTTCTTTGAGGTTAAAAACAATGAATGGCGGTCAATCGATGAAAATTTCCGAAAAAAATTGATAGGCAGTATGATTGATAGAATTTTTTAACATATTTAAAAAAAATGGGGCTCTACCCATTACTGATTAAAATTATTGTATTTAAGTTTAAAAAAATAAATTTATACAACTTTGTAAAAGTGCGTCTATAGTTATGCAACACCAGTAATTTTGAAAGTGCAGAATTCGGCGAAACAATAAGGAACAAATTAATTATTTTTATTGAATAATATGTGTTTTTGGTCGTTTTATTGTGAACTATAACTTAATGGATCCATTTTATTTGTCAACTAACATACCAATTGAATTAAAGGTGTTTCTATAGTGATGACACGCAGTGTATTACACTTATAGCCTGTTTATGTATTTCGAAAGAAAGGTTTCTTTTGCTTTCAATGCGAATGACAATCAATTTTGGTTCATATAAAAACTTTTTACAGGCAAAAGAAGTGAAACGATAAACAATTCGAAAGAAAACGTAAACGTATATTTTTTCTTTACAAATTGGGTTTATGTATGACGAAAAAGCTGGCATCATGGAAACGAGAACGTCAAATTCACTCACTTGCTTTATAGCTTTCGAATGAATTGCAAAATCGCAAACTATGTACCCAAATTTGAAGCACAACACAATCTCTATACAAAATAAAAATTTTTGGAACAGGTTTTATAGGTATCGCTAGGATTTTTCATTCATATTTTTAGAAAATAAAATTGTACTGAAAATTTTCATTTGACAATTTTGTTTTGTTCAAATATGTTATTGTATTTGTGTAGTTTGTTCTTATTTCCCATTTGACCCTCATTTATTGAACGATAGCTTTCGAAATACATGAACGCTTTTTTAAACGAAAGTGAGTAAGTTACTTTCGCATTGATTTTCGTTCGAAATAGAAAAACAGGCTGTTAATGTTCTTTTAATAATGTATTATTCTAATAGCTTACTTTAACAGCCTGTTTTTGTAAAATTCGAAACAAAACAATTCGAACGAATTACTATCAACCCTTTATTGATTCAAAACAAAAATAAATGACATATTTTTCAAAACCAAGGAGTTTGGTCGTAAGTCACTCGAATTCGTTCGTTTAGACTTTTACAAAAACAGGCTGTAAAGCAGTTCATGATAAACAAAACATAAACATAACACACAAAATTCTTACCTTCCGATGTATCCCGCTTGTGCCATCATTCCATTTCTATCATCCATTACCCGTTGTGGCTGATTATTTACGACTTTTCCATCATCGTTTCCCTTCCATGTTCCGTCGTCCTCCTTGAATGACTGGCTTCTGTAAAGATAAGTGGGATGAAAATAAAATTAACAAAGTTCAAAATAATTACAATCGAACTTATCTATAACAGTGCAATAGAAACTATGCAGTTTCTTAAATAAATATTGTTCTAACGTAATTGTTGTTGGATTCCAAAACATTTAATGGTTTTTTGTGTTTTTACATGCAGCACTCTTGCATATACTGGAATGTGGAATAATGAAGTTACCTGGATCTCAAGGAAGAAATTTTCATCACAGCCTGTCACGGCTTTCCATGAAATATCCAAATAGCGGTTCTCCAAGACTACACATCTGATGTGTATACATATGACACCAATACAACACCGATAGTCCACCACTTCTGGTACCTCCCACACAAAATGGTCAAAATTGTGCAAAAAATTAATTAACTTTGTACAACCTATTATCTTAACCAATCCTAGGTCAAATAGGAAGATGGGACCCATTAGACCAATCCTTTTGGTACCTCACGGCTTTCCATGAAATATCCAAATAGCGGTTCTCCAAAACTACACATCTGATGTGTATACATATGACACCAATACAACACCGATAGTCCACTACTTCTGGTACCTCCCACACAAAATGGTCAAAATTGTGCAAAAAATTAATTAACTTTGTACAACCTATTATCTTAACCAATCCTAGGTCAAATATGAAGATGGGACCCATTGGACCAATCCTTTTGGTACCTCCCCTACAAAAGGTCAAAATGTTCAACATTTATAAATCCAATAGTATGCGAATGAAATGTCTGATTCGAACCTAGTTTGAAGGTGGGACCTATTCATCCACTAATTCAGGTACCTGTCCTCAAAGTGTGAACATTTTTAATATTTATAAATCCAATATCATGCGAATGGATCAATTAATATATCAAGTCCGAAGTAGGGACACATTTGCTCTCTCCTCCGGTAGCTCCAGATATATACCTATAGCGGAACCAATGTTGATTATATCGTGTAGGATTTACCGAACATTTGTAGTTATCATAATATGTGGTGCTATGTCTAATTGAAGGCTTATATAGGTCTATTTCAAGTTCAGCAGGTCAAGTTCAAAGATGGGCTATATCGGTCCACGTTTAGGCATAGCCCCCATATAAGGGCAATTGTACCCGAGCTGGTTGACATCCAATGTATATGGTCCGAATGGAATTGTTCATACGAACATCGTACTGCTGATCCCCAACGCAGTAAAAAGAATAAGAAGGTACTTAACATAAAAAAGAAATTTGATCATGAGAGCTATGTTAGATGTATGAATATTCTGGGGGACTGAAAAGGCACAATTAAGGTTGTACCAAGCTCCTTTAATCAAAAGTCAGCTTAGCTCTTTTGAAAAGTTTTACCATCTATTTCAAATGACGGGCAGTGAAGCTAGAGAAATCAGTCCTCACATTCCCTAACTGCTGAAGGTTTTGTGATTGCCTAAGACAGCAATACGAAAATAAGAGAATATTGGTAAATACGCTGTTAAAAAATGTATTCAATTTGACTCATTACGGGCAAGAATCGGCTAGTAGCTAAAAAAAATTACAACAAGAATACAGAATCGTTTTTGTATGCATAGTATGCATCTATTGAACTGTAAGCATTCTAATGAGTATTGTTTTTGCGTCAATGTCACTTTTGAGCATTGATATTTTATTTTTATGTTTCATTTTATATTCAATACATTCTGGAATCAGAAATTAAAACTTTCGTGTTTTATTTTTATACCCTTTTTCGAAACGCAATTTCGGCTCCTTTACATTTTGGTCCATTCGAACCATTGTTGCCAAAACTTGATTGAGAAAAAGTGCTAGATTTTGTTGAAAAATATGCTAAAAAGTGCTAAAAATTTTAGAAAAGTGCCAGAAAATAGTGCTAAAAATGAATATAAAGAAATTTGATTATATTTTATATTTGGTGGGGATGTTATGAGTGTTTGTGTTACAACAGCTTGTAACGTCACGAAATATTGGTCCTGGACGCTCATTTTAGTGTACGGATCGTCATGTTTTTATACCCTACAAGAGTTTGTAACGCCGCGAAATATTGGTCCTAGACCCACCTTTAATTATACCGATCGTCATATTTCGACTAGCTGTCCCTCCGCCTGTCCATTATAATTTGTAAACACCATACAGGCCACAGTTATGGACCAATCTTCACGAAATTTTGCATGTAGGATGGGTTCGGCCCAATGAATACCCCTATTGTTTTTGATCGGTCGGTTTAAAAAAAATGAAAAAAATTGTATTGTATGACGTATATATTTACTCCTGAATGACATAGAGCCGATGAGTTGATAGTATATCCAAGAAGAGTGGTTGGCCTTTAAATTGATACCAATTAAATATTTTCAGCTGCTTACATATTCAGATATTATTTAGTAAACCATTACCACACTAGAGGGCGGAAATATAGCGCTGATCGCTTTGAAATGTTCCATGAGGTCCCAGTTATGGCCAAGGACAATGCCTATAATTTTCGGTGACGACCCGATAATAATTTTGGGATGAAGTGGACCGAAAACTAAACTTTTTCGGATTTTTTCGAACATTACACACAACCCAGGTTGAAGAGAATATAGACAAGTAATTAGAAGGACTGTATTGAATATTAGTAATATTCGGAAAATATGTCAGTGTAAGGAAGAGGTGCTGTATACCTCTAATCGAGCAAGAGGGTGCAACTATCACGAAATGTTGCCTAGGCTCGGAATAAAAATCCGCAGAATGTTAGAGTTCCGTGGTAGGTGTGTAGGTCGGCCCCGTCCGACTATACTGCTCCGCTCACTGTTTTTTTTTTTTTTTTTTGATGCCGCCTTTGTATCCCGAGCACCAATAACACAACAAATACGGGAAATAAAATTAAAATAAAATTCTATATCGATTAAGGCATACCCGGCTTTATATTGTACCTGCCAATATGGGGATTTTTACACGTTTTTCGATTAAATTGGATGTAATTTTGTATTTTGGGTTCTCATAACGGTATCACCGCACTAAAACTTTTTAATATTGACCCAAGTTTATATTTTGAGAATTTTAGACAAGTTTTTCAGCCGAATTGGCTGTAATTTGGTACTTTGTATTCTCATTGGCTGCCAAATCTTACTACCAAAACTATCAATATTGATCTCTTTTTTATTATAGCCCCACTATTTAATGTTTTGAGAATTTCAGTATATGTTTACCACGTATTTTCGGTATGTTCAGGGTTCTATCATAACATGAGTTTTCTCCTAGGAGGCCCCATTAATTTTAGACATTTTGATTTTCATCCTCATGGTGGAGGATATAAAAAGTTCGGACGGGCCAAACTTAAAATCATGTTTACTTGTTATGTTCTGATATTGTAGTATAATTATAACCCAGGAGGTGGATAACTCGCAGAATTTTTCACCGACATGGTAGTTGTGGTAGTTTCATATCATCATATGGATAGCCCCGTCCGACTATATTGCTCCAATCACTGGAAAAAACATTGGAAAATCAAATCCACTATATAAAACATACAGAAACGTCAATGTGAAGTCGAAAAACTACAATTTTTTGAAGTGATACTAAAAAATTTGAAAAAATCTTGGAACAAATTAAAAATGCTAAAAAAAGTGCTAGGTGCTAGAGCGATTTTTTTGGTGCTAAACGAGTTTAAAAAGTGCTAAATCTAGCACTAAAAGTGCTAAATTGGCAACACTGATTCGAACCGAACGCGAGCTTTTTGGGGATTGGATGCTTTTTTGGGAGGAAATTAATTTTTCGCAGCGATCAAGTTTTGTCGTCGGTTTTTTTTAATGCAAAAACTTTAGGTTTCAATCAGTTTGAAATAGTTTAATAGAAACAAATAGTTTTTTTTCTTGACCAACAGTTATTTTGAATATTTTCTCGTGTTTGTGCGATTTATAGAAAATTTGTGATCATGCCTTCCACTCCTCTAAACACTTACATTAGACTTTCGGATATTATATTTGAAAATGTGTTATAAGCTTTGGGCTTCGAAGGAAGATGTATATATCTTTATCTTAGGAGTAGCTTTATGTAAAATTTTTATTAAGAAAAAACAATTGAATTTGTTATGCTATGTTACTTTATTCTAGGTATAAGTTTCTCGAGTAGTATAAGTTATGCTATTTTTTGTAACTTAGATGGCCAATTTGGCTTTGTTTCTTTGCTTAATAAATTAAATTGAAGAAGTTACAAGTTCCAAATTAAGCAAAAATGGGCAAACGTGGAAAAATTTTTTTGGAAATGTATTTTCTTTTTCGAATCGTCTGAGGATTGACATGTACATGAATTGTCTAGCAATGATAAAACGTGCCTTTCTCAAACTTCAGCAAGAAGGCCGGAGAATTATTCTCGCTTCCGGTAATTGGCGGAGTTGCCACGTGATGGCAAATTGGTCGGCTGCAAATTGGTCTTCAAAGTTAAACATAAATATTTTGTTTTGGGATATTCTCCCCAGAAGCTATTGCTTCTATACAAAAAACCTTTTCATACCCAAATGTCTCTTGTAAAAAAGCGAAGTACTTAGCTGACCAACGACATAAACTTCATTAGAATTTTCGCCGGTGCCTCACTTCGAGGTTAACAAGGCATTTACAAACAATTCCATACCTTTACCACTGTTATGTGTTGTCACATCGCGACACATGCACACAACGACTTTGTTGGTGTTGCTAGTATACAACAACAAACCAAACAGTTTGACTGTGCCTGCGTCTACAACTTCAGTAGTGTTGGCGGTTTATTTGGGATACCATTTGTATTTTGTTTTTGCAAAATAGTCAGACTGAATCCCAGTTTGTTGTTTTTATAAAAAACAACTATTTTTTAGTGGGGAATGTATGACATTGTTTGCCGAGGGGTAAGGCAGGGAAGACTATAGTTTCGGATCACCGATGTATATCTTTAACAATACACGTTCATATATTGCAGTTGCTGTTTCAATATTATCTCGGAAAAATTCTTGTCGCAATGACAATGATTATCTAAAAGGGACTAAAGACAATATCAAACTCGTTGGATCTATGAGCGATTTAGAAGTGGATAAACTCATATCTAACAGGCAGAGTACAAATGGTAAAATTACAGAACCCTATTTCTAAAAAAATGTCAATATCCTCTGGTGTTCCTCAGGGGAGCCATCTTGGTCCAGTATTATTCCCCCTATTTATAAATGATTTACCAAATGTAATACGTCATTCTAATGTATTAATGTACGCAGATGACGTGAAAATATTTTACTCTCTCAATAATCCGATGGATCAACTAAAATTCCAATCCGACCTTCGTTGTTTTTATGAATGGCGTGAAATTAACTTATTGGAACTAAATATTTTAAAATGTAAACATGGGTCCTTTTTTAGATTGAAAAAAATTGATTCACATTACTATCTTAATGAACGCAGGGTGGAATCTGTTGTCTCTATTAATGATCTAGGTATCCTTTTGGATCATAGATTAAACTTTAGAGAACACATTGCTTTAATGACTAATTTTTAGATCATCAAGTTACAAAGAATTTTTAGATCATCAAGTTACTAAACAGCTATACATTTCCTTAGTTCGTCCCAATTTAGAATACGGTTCAATAATGTGGAACACAGCATATACTATTCATTCAAATTCAATCGAGTCAGAACATAAACAATTTATGTTATTCTGTTTAAGATATCGTTGTTGGGACGCTCAGTCATTGTCATCATACGAATATAGATTAAGTCTGATTAAACTACCCAGCTTAAAGAGCAGACGCTCCATTCTTAATGTGAAATTTCTTTTAAATATTATTCAAGGAAAAATTGTTTCGGAATTCATTTTACAAAGAGTTTGTTTCAATGTTCCTATTAGACCAACTCGCAATTACGAACTACTTCGAGTTGCTTATTATACTGCAAACTACTCTAATAATGATCCTTTACGCCGACTTTTAATGGAATTCAATAAAATGTATCACGTCATTGATCTATCTGAAAATCCTGATTCAATTAAGAGAAAACTAACTTAATACGTAAACCCTTGAATTTTGTATATATATATATATATATTTCTAGTATTAATTTAGTCTGTAAGGATTTTGTATCTATAGACTTAAGATAATAATAAAAAAAGAATTGAAAGGCTTTGCTGATACTGATTGGCCAGGCGACATCAATGATCGCAAATCTACAAGTGGGTTCATTTTCAAGCTTGGTGATGCTGTCATCAGCTATGCCAGTCGAAAGCAAGCAAATGTAACTTTGTCATCTACCGATACAGTTTGTGGTTCTTGCTGAAGCATCTCAGGAACTCCTAATGAAAGAATTTGACATCAACATATCCAGTCCGGTCATTTCTGAAGACAACCAGAGTTGCCTTCAGATCCTTCAAGATGAGAAAATAAGCTCTAGCAGATAGATGTAAAGTATTACTTTGTCCGCGACTTGTATAGATCGAATAGCGTATAATATAATTGTTATCCAACAGAGTCTATGTTAGCAGACATTCTAACTAAGCCTTTACAGAAGGTTAACATATGTAAATTTTGAAAACTTGAATTATGTAATTTAGATTAGTTCGTTATTTTATTTTAAATTTGTTTTAAATAATATTTGTAATATTGAGAAGAGGTGTTAATTTTTAGTTAATTTATCACATTAACGTTGTAATTAACAACCCTGTACTATGCAAATGTCAACAACTTTGAATTTTGTGTCATTATGTATGACACACCATTTTGTGCACATATACATTTCTCTTTCGTTATTACGTCTAATAAACCGATATCAACAACAGATCATTGGTGTAAAAATTTTGAAGAGTAGAATGTAAAGATCAAGAAGAAAAGTCTCGTGAGATTTGCTGTCGCTTTCTTAAATTTCTCTAGTTTGGTGAAATTCAAGAAAAATGTGCTGTTCATTAAAATAGTAGTGATCGATGTGAATGTAAATAAGACAAATAAAAAACCCAAAAATAAGCAACGTAAGTGTTTTATTAACATAACTTTACTTAACACTGGAACGCCGAAGGCAGTCATTTTGACCGCTTTCCAATTTCAAGTACAAAAGTAACTGTGCATTTAATGATTCTTTTTTTTTTAAATAAGGTGACTTTCTGTACCTCATAGAATTACGTTTATTATAAAAAATTCACCAAATTTTAAAAAAGTGTCAATAAATGCACAGTTGCTTTTGTACTTGAAATTGGAAAGCGGCCAAAAAGACTGCCTTCGGCGTTCTAGTGTTAATAGTATTAATTTTTAGTGGAGGGCCAATCCTAGTGATTAATGCTATAATGGATAGAACTGTGTATGTGAATATCCTAAAGAACATTTTGCTTTCATGCCAGTTAGGAAAAGCCCATCTAATTGACATTTCAACAGGATAATGATCCTAAGGACTAATTTGAATCCCAAAGAACTGAGGTATTGTCCCGGCCTGCACAGTCACGGAATCTTAATCCGATAGAAAATTTGTTGGCAGATGTAAAACGATATGTGGCCAATGTCAAACCAACAACATAAGCCCAACTAAAAGATGTAGTTCAAGTAGCATGAACCCAGATACAAAAAAAAAACATGTAAGGACTCTATCGATGCCATTACGAGGCTGTAATTAAAAATAAGGGATTTATAGCGAAATACGTGTATCATACAAAGACTTTTATTAAAATTGTTTGTGTTATTTTGAACATACCAAATTTGTCTATTTTCTTTTATTATTTTTTCTAGAACAAAAGTGTTTAAAATAATAAAGAGACATAAAACTATTTATTTGGGCAGTTTAATTAGAAAAGATTAAGTTTTCTAAACAATATAGTGTTTACACCTCAATTGCACTACTATTGTAATGAACACAGCTGTATATATAATGTAAATATTATAGAGAGAAGAATAGGAATACATGGAACCTTTTCGTTAAAATACTCTAATATATATTATACCCATATATAATTCTTAATAATTAAGTACCAAGTATGATTATATCATTACTTAATTTTAAATAATATTAGTTAATTACTTTAAACACTGAATACATTACTAAATCAATTAAACATTACACTGTACCTTTGGTTTTTCTGGGTCACTTCGCAAATTTGTTTTATAACGGTCATCTAAACTTGGGACAAATAATGTAGTTCTATAAAAATATTTGGAGTTCGAACTCATTACATTTGCGTACCAACGCTTCTTGGCACTGAAATTTCTACTTCTCAGAAATTAATCAAAATTAAATCTAACCATTTTCTCCTATTTCCTCCAACGATTCTTCTATTTTTCTGCTCAAACCATCGTGTTTCACAATATCAATGTCGTCGTTCGAAAGATTTATTTGCTTCTCGAAATATTCTACATACATTCTACTACAGAATGAGCAAATTTCCAAAATTGTAAAAACTATTCCTCGAATATCTCGAATCTTCGAACTGCACCTAAACTTAATTTTAAAATGTGAAAATAACAATGAATGTATACCGCAGAAGTGAATTTGGATCTAATAATGGTCTGCACTCCATTAGAATTGCCTGACATTTTAGACGCGCCGTCATATTCTTGACCTCTCAAA
Source organism: Musca vetustissima (assembly GCF_032173495.1). NCBI lineage: Eukaryota > Metazoa > Arthropoda > Insecta > Diptera > Muscidae > Musca > Musca vetustissima. The sequence goes on from NW_026887586.1 coordinate 53,428, forward strand.
ATGTTTGATCCACGCCCAAACTGATTACTGTGATTATTATGGTGGAAAATTCTTATCCTGTTAATCCTTCTAATTCCACGTAGAAAAGGGAACATTCTTTGCTTTAATATCTTATCCATATATAGTTTCATCCCCTAAAACCGAAAAGAATGCACCACTTTTCACGTCTTTAAAAATATATGCTCCATTCCAGAAAAATCCGTAATTTCATTCGCTAACACCGAAAATAATACAGCACTTTCACTTCTTCAATAATGGACTTATGGATGTATTCTCCAATTATTTCTATTAACTCGTTCTGTATTCTAGGACGCAGCTATGTTGAATTTTTGGAAGTGCTCTCCAAATTTTTTCTAACGTGCTGTTGTTTTCTTTTTTTCGAAACAGCGCTCTCAAATATCCTTCATATGGATTATCTACGTCTAACGACAGTATTCTGGAAAGTTAACTTCACCTCAAGGCAATGTCCTTCCTTCAATGACCACTTTAACTTCATACTTTTGTTTGTATATCGGAAGCTTTTTCGTCCTTAAAATTTTCTATACGCTTTGGAACATCTTTCATTCTCTATATAAAGCCCTAAGTCCTCATCATCGCGTTTTTGTGGTATTAATTTTTTACGTGGGCGTTAAAACATTCAATAGCATCTTTCCACTTTTTACAAGGGTGCGACAAAAGTAATTTTAGGACTTGATGGTTGCCCTATCCGCACCATCCTTCATTTGAAATTAAGATGCAGACTTTAATAAAAGCATATTTAGTTAATTCTGAATATGCTTTCCACAAAAAACCGATCGAAACATTTTATTCGAAATGCTTTCTTTTTTATTTTTAATTGTGGCTCGAAATCATAGGTAACGTGTGGAGTCCACGTACATATTTAAGTCGTCCACAATGGACGTTATCCCATGACATTTTGAAAAGTAATTAATCGAATAATGTAGTCTGAGATCTTTTCATTTTGTTTTTATTTTAGGTAACAAAAATTTAGAAAACTAAAGCCACTCACGTTGTAACTAGTATTCGACACACTTGATACACCAGAAATGTCAGAGGTGACATTACAATCACAATATTTTAATAACTACCCTGCAGTAATGAATTTATCGACTACAACAAAAATACATCGACTACCTGTCAATCTACTCGTAATGATTGTGATCGGCGAATTTAATAAGGCGATGGCTCCGCCTTCGAACAACCATTCGTCGATAATTTTATCAGTAACATTTCAAGGGAGATTTCGTCGTAAAATACGTTATTAATTTTTTAAATTCAAATTTTAATGTAATGGATGTACAGTAAAAGTTGTCTTATTTCTAAATAAAAGTAAAAAACTTTGTTCTGTGTTGTTTTGTTGTTTTATTATAAAAGTAAAAAACATAAAAAGTAGAATTAAAAAACTAAATACTACGATTTAATTCAGATTGTTGTATAGTGGGAAATGCACTAGGTTTGAGAAACTAAAAATTACCACTAGGCATTAATATAACGGACGATGTAGTCGATGAAAATTCATCGTCGATTTAGTCGACGATTTCCGTCTTTTCAATTAACGACGGAGACCGCAATATTTATGATAAAGCATTTTGTTTTTGCAAAATATTTAGGCTGAATCCCAGTTTGTTGTTTTTATAAAAAACAACTGTTTATTAGTGGGGAATGTATGGCATAGGGATACGTAGTCGAGCGCAAATGTTGACTTTTAGACTTTTCGATTATTGCATCTGACCACATAGTAGATTTTTACACTTTTCGATTTTCGCCTTTGACTAAAAAGTCGACTTTTCGATCTTTCGATTTTGTGAAAACTGTTCAAAATCGATTTTCGATTTTTACTGACTTCTGCAAGATCGACTAAAAAATTTATTTTTTTTTATGAATTCTGTGAACAGATAAAGTAAAGTTCCGGAAAGTGAAATTTTTGAGCAATTTGAGCTTTGTGAAAAAAAACCTAATATTTATGAAGAAAATCGAAAGTCGATCTTGATTTTCTCTTAAATCAAAAGTCGACTTCGACTTTAGACTTTTCGATTAGTCGAAAGTCGATTTACTTATCCCTAGTATGGCATTGCTCGAGAGGGGTAAGGCAGGGAAGACTATAGTTTAATATAAACCACCAACAATACTGAAGTTGTAGATGCAGGCACGGTTAAACTGTTTGGTTTGTTGCTGTATACTAGCAACACCAACAATGCCGTGGTGTGCATTCGTCGCGATGATGGAAATATATATAGAGACTTTGGTGCACCATTTAAGTTAAATTGGATGAAAATATATATGGGAGCTATATCTAAAACTGAACCGATTTTCACGAAACATAGCATACATCATTCTGCACTTATTTCAGTACGCTATGCCAAATTTCGTGCAAATCGAAAGATAGATAGGGACTTTGGTGAACCATTTACATAAAATCGGACGTAGCTATATATGGGAGCTATATCTAAATCTGAACCGTTTTTCACGAAACTTAGCATACATCATTCTAGGCTTAATTCAGTACGCTATGCCATATATATATATATATATATATATATATATATGGGAGCTATATCTAAATCTGAATCGATTTTTCCCAATTTCAATAGGGTTCGTCCTTGGGCCAAATGAATGAGCTGTGCCAAATTTCATCCAATTCGAATAATAAATGCGACCTGTACTTTGTTTACAATTTAACATGAACAGACATACGGACGGATGGACATGCATAAATCGACTTAGAAAGTGATTCTATGCATATTCTCAAAAGGAACAATGTGTCTATCTCGTTTCCTTTTGCCTGTTACAAACATATGCACAAAGACATAATACCCTGTACCACAGTGTGGTGAAGGGTATAAAAATACATATGGTATCTCAAATAAACCGCCAACACTACTGAATTTATGATAAAGCTCTCAAATTTTGCACATACAGTAGTACGCATGGTATAATTATTACAAGGTAGGACACAGCTACCAGCTGATTACAATTTGTTCTCAAGGTGGCTTGTTCCATCAAATCCAAATACATATTTTGTGTATGTGTGTGTATTGTTTTGAATACAATGTCAAATAAATTCAAAGTAAATTGAAATGTATTCAAGTTTAATTGAAATGAAAAAAAGTTTTTAACGCGTTCGTCTGGAAGTAATTACTTTGTTATGGATGAATCAAACATTTTTTTGTTATTCACCTCAAGCTTCTAACATATATACGTACATGATAGTACGTACATATGTTAGAAATATATTTAGATAAAAACATATTTTGGACTGGTTGCAGACATATATTTTTTTGGATGCAAACATATTATGTTTGGATCCCTATACATCTTCCAACTGAGACCAACCACAATATAGGTGCGACCCACCCGATACACCAGAATTGTCAGAGGTGACATTACAATCACAATATTTTAATAACTACCCTGCAGTAGTGAATTTATCGACTACAACAAAAATACATCGACTGCCTGTCAATATACTCGTAATGATTGTGATCGGCGAATTTAATATATAATAATTTTATCAGTAACATTTCAAGGGAGATTTCGTCGAAAAATACATTATTAATTTTTAAATTCAAATTTTAATGTAATGGATGTACAGTAAAAGTTGTCTTATTTCTAAACAAAAGTAAAAACACAAAAATTAGAATTAAAAAATCAAATACTACGATTTAATTCAGGTTGTTATATAGTGGGAAATGCACTAGGTTTGAGGAACTAAAAATTACCACTAGGCATTAATATAACGGGCGATGTAGTCGATGAAAATTCATCGTCGATTTAGTCGACGCCGGCCACTAATGGTGAAACTGCAGGGTGCACATATGTTCACAGAACCCACATGAATAATGGAAAACTCCATTAATGTTGTTATGATATATATATATATATCGACGCCTCCGAAGAATAGTATGCTAAGTCTGAAAAGAGAGTGTTTCAGTAGAAGCTCTCTAAGCTCTCTTCCGTGCAATGCTAAGTACATTTTTGCTTATAACTTTAGTTTGGACTGGTCGATGATTTCCACAATTTCAGAGAATTTAAATTAAGGACCATAGTATCTAAAAACGTAAAGAACTTTAAAACATGCTAAGTCGACTTAGCATACTATTGTTCGGAGGCGTCGACGCCTCCGTCGATATATATATATACATATATATACCCATTTCCGTCAGTTTAATTAACGACGGAGACCGCAATATTTATGATAAAGCATTTTGTTTTTGCAAAATATTTAGGCTGAATCCCAGTTTGTTGTTTTTATAAAAAAACAACTGTTTATTAGTGGGGAATGTATGGCATTGTTCGCAGAGGGGTAAGGCAGGGAAGACTATAGTTTAATATAAACCGCCAACAATACTGAAGTTGTAGACGCAGACACGGTCAAACTGTTTGGTTTGTTGCTGTATACTAGCAACACCAACAAAGTCGTTGTGTGCATTGTTTGCAAATGCCTTGTTAACCTTGAAGTGAGGCACCAGCGAAAGTCTCATGCAGTTTATTTCGATGGTCAGCTAAATACTTCGCTTTGTTACCAGATACAGTTGGGTATGAAAGGTTTTTTGTAAAGAAGCAATAAGTAGCTTCTGGGGAGAATATCCCAACAAAAAACTAAGGGAATTTATGCAGTTTATTTCGTTGGTCAGCTAAATACTTCGCTTTGTTACAAGATACATAAAAATAATTGATTTGATTTGATCTTTATCAATAAATGAACCGACTAACATCAATCCATATACATGCTTTTCTGCAACCTATGCTTAATTTCAAATTTGAGTAAATCGATTTATAGCACACTTGATACACACTATTCGATAATATCAATCAGACACACGTTCGAAATATATATGGAAGCTATGTCTGAATCTGCACCCATTACAAAAAAGCGCAATAATTCTAGTCTGAATTGAATACGTTGAGCAAAATTTCGTGTCAATTGGCGGAGTTTGGTGCACCACGAAACTTAGCACAGATCAGACTGAATTTAGTACGTTATGCCAAATTTCTTGCAAATCGAACTTTATATAGGGACTTTGGCACACCATTTACCTTAAATCGGAACAAACTATATATGGAAGCTATTTCTATATCTTAACCGATTTTCACAAAACTTAACAACATCATTCTATACTGAATTCAGTACGCTATACAAATTTCGTGCAAATCGAAAGAAATGTAGAGGCTTTGGTACACTATTTACACAAAATCGGACGAGAATATATATGTGAGCTATATCCAAATCCGAACCCATATAGCGACTTTGGTGCACTATTTACCTTAAATCGGACGAAAATATATATGGGAGCTATATATAAATCTGAACCGATTTTCGAAATTTAGCACATATTATTCTAAGCTCAATTCAGTACGATATGCCAAATTTCGTGCAAATTGAAAGATATATAGGGACTTTGGTGCACCATTTACCTTAAATCGGACGAAAATATATATGGGAGCTATATCTAAATCTGAAGCGATTTTCACGAAACTTGGCACACATCATTCTAGGCTTATTTCAGTACGCTATGCCAAATTTTGTGCAAATCGATAGATATGTAGGGACTTTGGTGAATCATTTACATAAAATTGGACGAAAATGTATATGGGAGCTATATATAAATCTGAACCGATTTTCACGAAACTTAGCACGCATTATTCTAGACTCAATTCAGTACGATATGCCAAATTTCGTGCAAATCAAAAGATAGTTAGGGACTTTGGTACACAATTTACCTTAAATAGGACGAAAATATATATGGGAGCTATATGGGATGGACATGCACAAATCGACTTATAAAGTGATTCTATGCATATTCTCAAAAGGAACTATGTGTCTATCTCGTTTCCTTTTGCCTGTTACAAACATATGCACAAAGACATAATACCCTGCACCACAGTGTGGTGAATGTTATATATGTTAGAAATATGTTTGGATAAAAACATATTTTGGACTGGTTGCAAACATATATTTTTTTGGATGCAAATTTATTATGTTTGGATCCCTATACATCTTCCAACTGAGACCAACCACAATATAGGTGCGACCCACGCGAAGCCTTTAAACAATTACATAGCGATGGCCTAGGCCGTCATTTGTGTCCGACTACACCAACATTGTATGCGAAGGCCGGATGGCACCGACTCTACCAACATTGATGATATTAATATTAGAAGGATATTAGGATTTATAATGAGATGGGTGAAACTAAAATTTAAATTGTTTTATTCTCAAAACATACTTATTATACAAAATACTGCATAAATTAAGTAAATCATAAAACATATTAAAAATTCATAAAAATTGTTTTGGCAAAATAGTCAGGCTAAATCCCAGTTTGTTGTTTTTATAAAAAGTGACAAAGCGCAGTACTTATCTAACCAACGAAATAAACTGCATGAGCATTTTTCTAGGTCCTCACTTCGAGGTTAAAAGGCCATACTTTTCCCACTGTCGCGTGTCGTCAAATAGCGACGAATGCACACAACGATGTTGTTGGTGTTGCTAGCCCAGCTAAGAATTTTTCGGAGGGCTCTGATATCATTGCCAGTGGAAGCGTGCTTGAGTTGGATTAATGTGTTAAAAAGTGTTTACAAATAAAATGTGATTTCAAATTCTGTAGAAGGTGTGACAATAAAAATTATCTATTATAGGTAAGACAAATAAATATCCATTCATATTTCAATATCTTTTTCTATTTTTTAAATATTTTCTTTTTAACATAGATATGGGGTTTGCTGCCAGAACATTTCTTCAATTCGGACAACGGTGAAAAACTATAAGAAAAACAGAATTGGAATATGTCTGTACATTTATTATTACGCATTTATTGTAGTAAGAAACACTACTGAAGTTGTATACTAGCAACACCAACAAAGTCGTTGTGTGCATTCTTCGCGCTGTGACAACACAAAACAGTGGGAAAGGTATGGTATTGTTTGTAAATGCCTTGTTAACCTCGAAGTGAGGCACCAGCGAAATTCTCATGCAGTTTATTTCGTTGTTAGCTAAGTACTTCGCTTTGTTACAAGAGACATTTGGGTATGAAAGTTTTTTTTTTGTATAGAAGCAATAAATAGCTTCTGGGGAGAATATCTTAACAAAAAAATAAGGTAACTGATGAGGATCAGTGGCATGATCCGAAGCTATAGTCATCCCTGCCTTACCCCTCGGCGAAGAATGCCATAAATTCCCCACTTATAAATAGTTGTTTTTTATAAAAACAACAAACTGGGATTCAGCCTGACTATTTTTCAAAAACAAAATACAAATGGTAACCCAAATAAACCGCCAACACTTGTGTTTTTTTGTAAAAATGTCTACAAAGAAAAAATAAAATAAATTGTAAGATTTTAAGAAATAAAAAACAATTATTTTTCCTAGATTTTCTTTTCAGAAAATCTTAATTTTTTAATTGGAATTCGTTTCGATTTCTGTCAGAAAGTCGAAAATTCCTTTCGGATTCCGACAAATTTCTGTCGGAAAATCTTAATTTCCCTCATAATTTCCCAATAATTTTTATCCGAATTCGATTAGAAATTGAAATTCGTTAGGCTTTATTGGTCAGGTAATTGTTATAAAAGTAAAACAGTTTTTTCCCCATATTTTTTTCAAACATTTTAAAAAACTGATTTATTAATCTCTTAACAAAATAAAACTGTAATTTCGTTCATTATATTCTTAAAATTGATTGCACTTATTTTTAACTTACTTTAGTTATTTGTCATTTTGCCTATTATTTACTTAAATTAAAAAAAGGGACACCACATTATTTATATAATAAAAAAAAATAATAATAATAAATTAATCACAGTTAAAAATTAGGTATATCACAGAACTGGTTTTAGCTAATTGCAATAGAATACTGAAGCTTCGTATTGTCTTTGTCTTCATTTGTGTTTATTATTCTGGCAATTCTTTGTTGTATCCGCAGGCTTTCTAATATGTATCGTTTGTTTTCATTCTTAGATTTGTCTAATATTTTGATGGTCTTAAAGTCAGCTGTGTGGCCAGTCTCTTTTATGTGCTGTGAGAGTGCAGTTTTTTCTGTTCCTTTATTTCATTTACTCTCACGCTTAGCATAGTTTTGTTGTAAGCACATACACTTTATCGCATTTTTAATTTTCGTTACCTTTGAATGTTATTTCGCAAGGTTTTTGTCTCTGTCAAGTTCGATGTATGAGGTGCACAGACAAAATTATTTTTTTGAATGTAGTTTTTTGGGTTGTTCTGTTTTCTGTTATTGTATTCATATATTATGTCGTCTATCTATCTGGGAAGATAACTATTTTTCTTCAGTATTCCTTCGTATTTTCGATATTTTTTGTTTATGTATTGTTCGTCTGTTATGTATTTTATTTTGTTTAAAAGGCTTCTCCCAGTATTTACTTTCATATTCAGTGGTTGCGTTGAGTGCTAATTTATAATTTATGAACCAGTATTTATTCAATATTAGGTTATATTCCTTAAATTTATTGCTCTTTAGTTTGTTAATGTTGGATAAGTGTGCCTGTTTAGATTTTCTTTTGATGTTGTAATATTTATTCCATTGCTCGTTTTTAAATGTTTTAATTTCTGTTTCGTCCAATGTACCCTGCATTATTTTGTTTTGTTCGTGTTTTTGTATATGTGTTTCTCTTATTTCCATTTTGAGTAGTTTGGCTTTACAATTGTTTGTTACTTCCCTGTAGGACTTTCATTAACTAGTTTACAAAATGTTTAGTTATAAAGTAATTATTGTTCAACTGATTATAAATTAGCAAGAAAGTCATCTAAGACTCAACCACTTTGAAACCAAAAATATGCTCGTACCATCAAAAAATAACACACGCATTCAACAACAACGAATGCAAAGAGGAAGGAAAAATCATTCTATTTGAAAAATTAGTTTAAAGTTAGTTTAAAACTGGTTCATTTCCCTGCTTCTTGTTGTGTATGAGAACAGTTATGTTAATTGTTTGAGAGAGTGTTTTGGTGATATCTCATATCTTCTGCATGATTGTAAAAAATTGTATCTCTCCATTTGCGTAGATGGTTTCTCTATAACTTTGCTATACAGAATTTTTGGGTTAATTGACCCTACGGTTAATTGGTTGCCACGCTTAATTGAACCACATGGTGGGGCAAAAAATATTTCATAGGAAAATACATGCAAATTTTCTCTGATTATTAAACCCTGTTAATTGGTTTTCTCGCTTAATTGGTTCAAAATTCATGTCACCAAAAAATAATTTCCTTTCACTTTTCACCGGCTAATTGCATAATAATAATTGAAAAATAATCAGCCATTTTTTTACATACATATTTGACATAATTTGTGAAAAAGACTAGGTGGCATCTCTACTAATTCAAAACATATGTTTATTGATAAGGAAAAACTGCGAGAAAGCGTAATTTGTATTTGACATTGGATTTACTGTAATTGAACAACCTATTCAATTAACCGGGTTCGGATAATTGGTTCCTCGGTTAATTGATCAAAAATCTGTGCAAATTTCGTTATGCAATTAACCGAAAAATACTGTACTGCTTTAGTAATTTGGTTGTTTCTTTGTTGTATTTATTAATAATATGTATGAAGAAATTAATCATTTTTATTTTGTTGTTGGTGTTGTTATTTTCAAATTCTTCTTATTTTTGTTGTTGACCAATGTTTTATTCTTATTAATCCTTTATGTTTTTTGTTGGGCCTTTTTTACATCGACCTCAAAACAAACTTTTTAAATACAAATATTCTTAGACTTTTAAATGCATATCACGATCGAAAAAGACCACAATTTACCATATTTGGATATGCTAATTATCAAGACTGACAATAAATTATGAACAGAATGGTCCTCCAAAGAGACATCATCAGGATGAATCATAAATTACCAGTCGACGCAACCATGGAATATGAAAGTAAATACTGCGAGAAGCCTATTTAACAAAATAAAATACATAACAGACGTGGTCGTACACCGCTCATAAGTTGTGTGTACCCACTTCTAATGATAAGGAAAATATAAATTGATAAGTTTTAACACCAAAGTATGCTTCGATAGTACTCTTCAAACCTGTTCGTCCTTGAAATGCGCGAAGAGCCCTTTCCGACATTGGCTATAGCTTTTCGGCTACTTGAACAGTGATCGACTGTAAACGTATGATCGGGTCCGACGAATCCAAATTCAATCTTTTCAATCTGACTATAAGCATTATTGGTAATGAAAACTAATTCAAAAGCCCAATGTGAAGCACGGTTGAGAAATCGGCATGTCGGCATGGTATGGGTTGGCTTAAACTTGTGGGTCCTGGACCGATGTAACAAAAATTGACAATATAACAATGAAATAAGTCTATTGAGAGCATTGTAGAGTCATACCAACCTGTTTTGGTGGATATGAAGGCCTATCCTGTAGAATAAGTAATTATGTACAGGACGGTGATCAGAGATACAGGTCCAAATTAGTGAAAGAACAACTTTGTGAGCAAAATTTTCGATTAACGCAGTAGCCAGCACGAAGTCCCGACCTCAATACAAAGGATAATTTGGGGCCAATAGTAAAGAGTGAGGTGGGACAGTATCAATCAGCCCCTAATAATTTAGACGAACTTTAGCAGTAGATCTGATACGATTGGAAGAATGTTTCAAACGAAATTTTACAAAAATTGGTTGAAAATATGCCAAATTGCATAAATGACACATTAAAAATATAACACTACGGTATAAGTAATAAAAATACTCATATTCTGCAATTTTTTTCAAAAGTGGGTACATTGGAGTTGATTTAGTTTCCTCTTAAAGAGTAAAATTTTTAACTTTAGGTTGTGTTCAAAAAGAACATATTGATTTAATCATATTATCATTTAATCATATTGTTATTATCATTTAGTCATATTATTTCATATTATCATATTATCATATTATACAACTCGAATGGTTTCACAATACATGGGTTACGGGCTGAGGAATAATACTGATTATGCATATTTAGCTAATCTTATAGTAATTCAAAAATTGTATAAATATTCAATACAAAATAAAGATTGTTTGTAGATTACAAGAAATTGTAAAACTACAAAGATTTCGTAATTTATTAATAACAAATTAATCAATTTTTGGTGACCCCAAAAAACAACAAAAAATTTCAAAAACCCCCTTTTGAGCTTTGGAGCAACAGGAGGAAATTGCTAACTAATCATCATACAACAACTGCTGCTACGCGCTAATACATCAACAAAAAACAATGGCAAACGTCCAAGGGCTTATTTCTCAGCAGGAAGAAAGAGCCAGTAATTTCGAAAAATTCGTCTCCACTATAAAGAAGGCCCCTCTTGAAAGAAGAACGGAAGAGTTCTACAAGGGCAAACTTGATTAACTAAGGCTTTTATGGCAGAGTTTCGAGAAGGCAGAAAACAGAATTCGCGATGATCCATCTTTGTCAGAGGATGATCCGTATATTGCTCGGAATCTATATAGAACGATTGGAGAGAAGTTCAGCTAAACAATGGAATATATAGACATGGAAATGAAGAAACTGATGTCTGCCAAAAAATACTATAAAGAAGCTATGGAATCAAATAACGGAGCTCTACGATGAAAAATTGCAGCAAATTGAAGATCATCGAATATTGGATTGAGTCAAGAAAACTACGATATGCTGGAAGATTCGGTACAAGACAACTTAATAAAATTGGCAGTCGTGAATGACAAATGCAGTGAAACCGTGACGATTGCACCTCAACTGGGGAGTGACATTATAGCACACAGTTCACTCCCACTACCAAAGGTAACAATTCCTCAATTCAATGGGGATTGTTTGAAGTGGCGTCAGTTCTATGAAATTTTCTTGGAGATGGTAGACAAACAGTATCTTCCAAGTGTTCAAAAAATGTGGTATCTCAAAACCAATTTATCTGGCGAGGCTGGCAAACTAATCAGCCATCTATCCTTGAAAGAGGATAATTACAAAACGGCATGGATGTTGCTGCAAGAACGTTATAACAATAAACGGGTTCTCGTTTCCACTCTAGTAGAACGGATTCTGAGTCAACCAAATGGAACCTCATCAACGGCTTCCATCAAGGTTCTGCATGACACTACAAAGGAATGCATGCTAGCCCTCAACAATCTTCAAATCGACACTACGTCTTGGGATGCTCTATTGTGTAATGTTCAAATCCAGTTCAAAACCACTTACTGATGTCTTTCGTTTCGTTATGTGTGATAAAGGATAAATAGTTTGAACAAGGATGGAAGGTGAGGTAGAATAGGAAAACAAATACAACTAACCACGAACAAAATAGATATAAGGGAGCCATTCAAACACCAGCTTCAGTCGGGTGGGGGGTTCGGATCTACTTTGAGCTGGTGACCATTCCATCGGCACATAAACAAAAATTTTATTCCAGACTCCCGAATTATATACAAACAAAAAAATCAATACCAAATATTAACTAAAAGCTATGGAAAAGACTAAAATCATCATAAAAAGGAGTGAATTCCTAGGTGTTCGGAAACCCTAGCCTCATTACCCTTCCCAACCATGGTTTTAGTGGCAGTATTTTTACTACTTTACCACTACTTCCATACCTACTTCATTCTTACGTCACCACGTAAGCAAATTGATCAAATTAGAATTTCATTATGTCAACAAAATGTATACTTGCAAAATAATTCAAACATCAATATACGAATATTGGTCGATATTGTAATGGATAAAGATTAATCATAACATTGGGTAAAGTAATTATGGATACTTAAGCGATTCGATTAGAAAATAAAAGTATTATTAAACTTATGTATTATGCGGAAAAGGGTGTGCTAACGGACGGACATACCAGGACATAAAGTATCGGACGGACATACTAGGACATAAAGTATTCAAATTCAATTTAAGGATTTCAACAGATAAATGTTTTAAAATCAAATAAATATGAAAATAAACGAAAAAATATGCAAAATTTAAAATGCAAGGATGTTTTAGAACTTACGAGGTTCTTTCGACTTACTGAAGTGTATGTATTTAGGTTGTCCTTTTTTCTCAATATTGCTGATGATGTCACCGAGGCCTCAGGATCATTATCGTTGTATTGGAGATATAAAGGATGTCATTCTTGTATGTTTGTTGTGTGTGTGTGGAAGGATTGAGGATCCCTCTGGGTTTTAGGCTAAAGTGAGGGGAAAGATTCAATAGTTATAATTTTGCATTCTACAAATCTTTCATACGATACTATTATGTTTAGTTTTTTGTTCTGGTTCTGGTGTAGTTGTTTGTGTTGTCTTTTTTTATTTGGGTGACATCAATATTAAAAGGCTGTGTTTGTTAATTGAGATTGATTATCATCATTTATAGGGGAGTTTTGTGTGGTTTTATGTAAAGTGCTTTTTGTGTGCTTCATATATTATTTTGCTTGTTGGTTGATCATTTTTGTGTATACCCATTCATATTACGTTTTTAAAAATCAATTTTTCATGTATATTTTTTTTTTTTGGTCGACGGTGGGAGGGATCGAACCTGCGACCCTGCGTCTGGCTATGATTTCTACGTCAGCCGTTTGCCCACTAGGCTATCGCAGCTCTTGATGTCGGATTGCTTCTCGGATTATATTAGGCGTTCCGGTATGTGTCTAGGCTTTTGATTTCTGGAAGAGGGGAATAGAGGCGAAACAGCAGTCCCAACACAGCTGTCTCGTTGCTGATTGGTAGCTTAGAATGAGGGGACACAATAAGAAGAAAACCACGTAGATAATCCGTCTTCCAAGTTCTGGCGGTTACACTGCGGGTTATGTGAATATGAGCACTTTTTATATTAAACTCAATTTAAGTGTTTTTTTGGATAACCTCGGTTAATCTCAATATTTCAGATTTCGTTTTGAGCAGCAAATTAATAAATACCTCATTTACGGGTAATTGTAATAATTCCCGCAAATGAGGATTTTGAATTCGGATTTTTTTTCTGGATTGATTTTTGTGTGTACCCATTCATATTACGTTTTTAAAAATCAATTTTTCATGTATATTTTTTTTTTGGTCGACGGTGGGAGGGATCGAACCTGCGACCCTGCGCCTGGCTATGATTTCTACGTCGGCCGTTTGCCCACTAGGCTATCGCAGCTCTTGATGTCGGATTGCTTCTCGGATTATATTAGGCGTTCCGGTATGTGTCTAGGCTTTTGATTTCTGGAAGAGGGGAATAGAGGCGAAACAGCAGTCCCAACACAGCTGTCTCGTTGCTGATTGGTAGCTTAGAATGAGGGGTCACAATAAGAAGAAAACCACGTAGATAATCCGTCTTCCAAGTTCTGGCGGTTACACTGCGGGTTATGTGAATATGAGCACTTTTTATATTAAACTCAATTTAAGTGTTTTTTTGGATAACCTCGGTTAATCTCAATATTTCAGATTTCGTTTTGAGCAGCAAATTAATAAATACCTCATTTACGGGTAATTGTAATAATACCCGCAAATGAGGATTTTGAATTCGGATTTTTTGTTCTGGATTGATTGTAATTCTGTAACAAATTTTATCACCATCACTTATAGATTTTTATTTAAATTTGGAAAAAAAATCGTACCCAATTTTATTATCTTTTTTAAGAAAAGGTATAAAAAATATATGGGTTTATAAAAATGATTTTAAAATTTTATTTAGTAAAGATTTATTTTTTATTTCTTTTTTTAATTGTTCACAAAGTCTGTTCTGTTCAGCAGCCAAGTTTAAAAGGAAAAGAAAGAGTTTGGTTTGTCGATCACTAATGAAACTCCAATGCATTAGTTTGTCGTTTGTGCTGTGAGAGTTTTGAACGAAACTACAATTGAGAACAATGGAACTTATTTCTGATTGGCTACTCAATTCAGCAATTGTTCTCAAAAGGAATGCAGTTGAACTCTTTTTGGCGAAACGTTATTTTTTGGGGAAAATTTTAGTTTGGGAAATTTTTACGGTTTTTTTCTTCTTTCTGATAATTCACAAAAATTACAATGAGAAGATGTAAATATTATTATCAAATATGATAATACTATAATTTTCATGAAAAAAGTAATAATGAACGAAAAATGCGTTGCCGTGTGCGGGGTTTGAACTCGGACGCTTGGGTTGGTAGTCGGGGACACTTGCTCTAGGCCACAGCCAGGTCTCGATCGCGTCTGCTTATTTGGCAAGTACATTGGTGCCTTTCGGAATGCAGGGGACACGATTTCCAATTTTGTGGAATAATTCCAAATTTAAATTGGAATAAGTTTGTAATTTTTCTAAAAATAGATTAGAGCTTTAATTGGGAACAGTCCATTCCCAGCAAACATTGTGACGTTAGGATGGTTATAGTTTCGAATTGAACAGCGTCCACCATAATTGATTCAATTGATGTCAAAGAAATTGGATCACGCGCTGTACATACGATTTATGCAATCAGTGACGAATCCAAAGGAAGTTCCTACTATAAAAGAGCTGTTTGCATTTCTGGAACTACAATTTGAGTCAATGGAATCGATTGGAAAAGCGGCATATACTCACAAGGGTTCAATCAAAATTGTTTCGTTCGTAACATCAGTGGAGCATCACAGGAGTTGTAAACCATGCAAGAACGACAGAAGGTGAGCGATTGAAATGGATACAGTAACATAATTTGGGTGTAAATTGTTTCAAGTCGGACCATGTAGCAAAAACTAGTTTTTCTGGCAACTGCAAAATATGTAGTAATAAGCACAGTACATTGCTACATTTGCCAAAAAAAGTCTCAACCGTCACCGAAGGTCTCAAATCAAATGCCACCAACAAAAAGCGATATCGCACCTGTCAACATCACTGCAGTTTCTTCGGCATCAGCAGAAGATCAGAAAAATGTAATCCTAACAACGGCTAGATTTATCATCAACGCAGCTAACGGTATGTCAGGCGAATTTAGAGCGGTGTTAGACTCGGGTTCGAAAGTGAACATTGTGGCGGAAAGACTCATACAAAAATTGTCACTTAGAACAGCGGATGCATCGTTATCTATTTCCGGAGTCGGAAGGATTCAAAAGAAGGCTTACCATCGGGTAAACATACAAATGTTATCAATCAATTCTGATTTTTTCACAAATTTGGATCATGATTTGGATATACAAAACTGGCAAATTCCCAAAATATTAGATTAGCAGACCCTAATTTTAACGTTCAAGGAAAAATTGGCATTTTACTCGGAGCGGAGTTTTACTTCAGTTTAATGCAACCAGGCACAATAAAACTAAATGGTCATCAACCCATACTCCAAAATACTGCGCTTGGCTGGATTGTAGGTGGTTTAATTCAACAATCGTCTACGGACGACACATCAACAGCGCTAACATGCCCAATTTTTAGTGAAACATCACTGAAAAAAGCTATTGAAAAATTATGGAAACTTGAGGAAGTGGAATCAACTGAAAAGATGATGTCTCCATTGGAAAACCTTTGCGAATCTCACTTCAATCAACATGTTAAGACGGATCGGAATGATCGTTTCATCGTCAGTCTTCCATTTCAAGAATCTTCAACAGCATTGGGGAAATCACATGCAATGGCTTATAACCGATTTATGAGCCTTGAACGCCGACTTCTACAGAAGGAAGATATCCGATGCCAGTACATTAAATTTATGCGAGAATATGAACAATTAGGACACATACAATAGATTGACGTGGGTACCGTATCAAATCCTAAATATTTTATTCCGCAGCATTGTGTTCTTAAGCCCGATAGTACAACAACAAAACGTAGGGTTGTATTTGACGCATCAGCGAAAACTTCATCAGGTCAATCGTTAAATAATCTAATGATCCAATCGTGCAAAGTGAACTGTTCGACGGAGAGAAGCCGACGAAGGTTGAAATTCATACATTTGTGGATGCTTCAGGGAAGGCATGTGGAGCGGTGATATATCTCAGGGCTATGTTGCAAGACGGAAGGCAGATAGTAAGGCTTCTATGTTCAAAGACGAAAATAGCACCAATTAAGGAGGTCACCATGCCAAGGCTAGAACTGTGTGCAGCTGAATTAGGAGCAAAACTGACTACGAAGGTCAAGGCAGAACTAGGTTATGAAGATGTAAAGACTATTTATTGGTCAGACTCAGAGATTACCTTATACTGGATCAACTCGGAACCATCAACACTGAAAACGTTTGTTGCCAACAAGGTGAAATACATCCAAGACATGACACTAAGCATTCAATGGCGGCATGTTGGGACAAAAGATAATCCGGCAGACTTTATATCCAGAGGTATGAAGGCAGATCGACTGTCAGTATGTATGATGTGGTTCTATGAGCCCACCTTCTTTCACGGAAATGAGTCCCTTTGGCCAAAGCCTTTCTTCAAAAATGGATCAAATCAAATAGATCTTGAGTTGAGGGTGAAGTCTACAGTATCTGCAGTAGCTTTACACAGTGGGTTGCAAGATATAATCTATGGAATTAACCACAAAAATTCATTCAGCCGATTACAGCGAGTTGTGGGTTATGTCTTACGGTTTACCGAGAGGGTGAATCGACAAAGGTATGGAGGTTCGACAGAAGTGTTGACCCCGGCAGAATTAGATCATGCTATGCAACTGATAGTAAAAACGATTCAGATATCAGATTTCGCGAAGGAAGTGCAGCAGTTGAAGAAACATGGTGCATTGGACAAATCCAGTTCAATACACAGTTTAACTCCGTTTTTGGACGACAAGGGGATATTAAGGGTTGGTGGAAGGTTGGAACAATCGACCTTAGCATATGACGCTAAGCAACCAATGTTGCTACCATACAACGATAGGAAGAACAAGCATTGTGGATCACAATTACTACTGGCATCATCGAGAGAGAGGTTTTGGATCATAAAAGGAAAGGCGATGGCACGGAATATTGTACAAAATTGTATGAGGTGTACCCATGCAAAACCAATGTTATATAATCAAATCATGGGAAATCTCCCATCTAGCAGAGTCACTCCAGCAAGGCCATTTATAGTATCCGGCGTCGACTATTGCGGACCAGTGTGGGTTCATTACAAAATTAGAGGCAAACGACCACACAAGGTCTATGTTGCCGTATTTTGATGTTTTGCTACAAAGGCGGTTCATTTGGAAATAGTGACAGGTTGGACAACAGAAGCATTTATCGGTGCGTTGAAAATATTTATTGCGACAATGCGACTTATTTTGGGGGGAGCTAAAAACCAGCTCTACGAATTTAATCATGCGGTTTTTGGAGAGAATAGCAAAATGCTAATAAAGGAGACATGTTCAAGGAAATGTATCGATTACCAATTTATTCCCCCAAGAGCTCCACATTTCGGCGGTCTCTGGGAAGCCGCAGTGAAGTCAGTTAAACAATTGCTACTGCTGACCACCGCTACCGCAACATTGACTCACGAAGAGTTGGAGACCGTAGTCACCGGAATTGAGGCGTAGTCACCGAAATTGAGGTGATACTGAATTCCAGACCACTAACTCCTATATCAAATGACCCGAATGATCTAACAGCATTAACACCTGGTCATTTTCTTGTTGGTGAACCCCTCACAGCACAAGTCGATCCATCAACCAAGCAATCTACTACATCGTTGACAAGTAGGTGGAAGATAGTGTCTCAAATCAAGCACGAGTTTTGGAAAAGCTGGTCAACGGAGTACTTAAACACTTTGCAGGAAAGAAGGAAATGTAGTACACCATCTCCAAACATTCAGCCGGGTCAATTGGTCATCATTAAGGAAGACAACACTCCTGTAATGCAGTGGCCACTAGGCAGAATAACCCGAACATACAAGGGCAACGATGGACACGTCGTTCAGCAGAATGGAGGCCGATAACTTATGGACGACTTTTCCACTGGAATAAAAACACTTCAGGATGTGTGCAGGAGTTCAATTGAAAACAAAACTTGTGCAGTTGTATCAGATAGCCTTATTCAAGTCCACAACCAGCTAAATGCTGCTACAATGAAAATATTTCCACGGCACAGCAGGCGGGGTGCTCTAAACATAGTTGGAAACTTGGCGCACTCGTTATTTGGTGTTTTGGACTCTGAATATGCTGATCAAATGGCTGCAACGATAGAAAAGGCAAATGAGGACAAACAACACATGCTGGAACTGCTGAAAAGCCATAAGCA
This sequence comes from Musca vetustissima, assembly GCF_032173495.1. Lineage (NCBI taxonomy): Eukaryota > Metazoa > Arthropoda > Insecta > Diptera > Muscidae > Musca > Musca vetustissima. The sequence continues at coordinate 72,506 of NW_026887586.1, forward strand.
GGCAAAGTTGAGCAAGCATGATCGGTCACATTTATGCGAGATCAATTTTTTATTAAATAAATCATCGAAAGCTTACAGCGTAAAGTCAACAACTTATTACGAAGGTTGGAGGCAAATGGTCCAGAAGGGTCAATGTATATTTACCCTAGCAAACGCAACGGAATTGTCATTCGTGTGTGGTACACAAATGACTCACCTGGAAGTACAAGGAACTGGGGCCCTCGAGATAGGGTCAAATTGCATATTGAAAGATAACACCATTACGATATATGGTTATTACGAGAACCAGACCGTTGGGCATACGTCGTACGTAAGACTTAAGCCGCTAAACGCAATCATATCAACCAGCAAGCTTGCCGTGTTAAACACAACCTTCGACAACATATATGAGACACGTACTCCTGAACACATCACTATACGCCAGCAGCTGAAGTCCATAGATATTGGACACCTGCCACAACTAATGAAGACAACAGCCGTTCATCATCACGTCACTAGTTATTTGGCTCTTTGCGTAGGAATTGGAGTAGCTATCTATGTCACAACAGCAATCCAGTACCAACCCCTCGCCAATCACTGCCGTAATCATATTTCATCAACGCTGCAGTTTCTTGAACTTGTCTCGTGCAACGTGGGGAAGAATGTTCAAAAAGAACATATTGATTTAATCATATTATGATTTAATCATATTGTTATTATCATTTAGTCATATTATTGTTATTTAATCACATTATTATTGTCAGCAAATAACTGACCTAAACTTAACCCTTTGAGCCCCGAATTTTTTCCGTAATCATAGAACAATTTTCTGTTCACAGATTTAATGCAACTATCCTAGATAGGATACGGAAAAATTTTGACATCGCTACATCCGTGCGTTCTGGAGATACAGTACATTCCAATATCAAGAAAACCAAATGCAAAATCGACGAAAAAATAATTTTAAATTATTCTCTATATTCTGTTTTACAAGAATCAAAAATAATTCTGACGTCAGAGTTCGTATATATCAAATACGAAGCGATTTAAATAAGTTGGACTGTATACACAAATTAGTACTGTACACATGTTTGCCCTCTCCTTATTAAAAAGCTCATAACTTTACCAAAAATTTGATTTTTTAGATTTTTCTTGTGATATGTGTCGTCCATAATCAGGCCTTGACGTATGCAATCCAAAGAATATATGGGAAATTACAAAAATCTTTTAAATTCCTTGAAGCTGAGGTTTGCAAGGTTATAACTCGCGAAATATGAACATATTGCATATAATTTAAATTCAATTCTATAAAATGAAGTTTTCTTATCAAAATCTTGAAATTTTGGTAATAAATAATAAGTTGCGTGGAAGCTGTGGAGGTGGTAATGTAAAAAAATGGGTAAAAATGTGTTGAAGCCAACGAGTTTTTTTGTGTTCGTTCCCGATTTGTGGCTAAACTACACAATGCACGCACATGTGATCAGTGACTAAGTTGCAGAATACCCCATGGACAATATGGTTCTAATGTATGATTTTTCGATATAATCACTGCATCCACCCAAAATGGATGCTGACATTTTGAAGCCGGATTTTCGGTGTTTTTTGAATTTTTCTTATAATTAGGATGCGCATCCAGATAATAGAATAAACTAATTATAGGATCGTAGAACATGTGATTCTGCTTCGTTTAGTGTATATCTCATGAATGTGCTCACTGTAGCTTCTTTGCAATTGGGTTCCAAAGACGAAAATTTGGTGCGTAAATTTTTATAAAAAACATATTTTTTGAGTCTTAAATTAAGAAAGTCCATTCAAATTCCGTGGAACCCCGCGTGATTTTAGTTTTTTTACGTGGCGGATCTAATGAGCCCATCCATGTTGAATTCCGTCCAATAAAACGGCGGATATAGGTACCTTGAATGTGGGAAAAACTGCAAAAACTTATTTTGACAAATTCGCGTAAATAATCGCGGTTTTCTTCGAATTAATTTTACATTCATTTATGCTTGTATTGTCAAATTCGCGAATCTGTGTGGAAATAGGTCAAAAATACATCGATACGTGAATAATATGCATATTTTATCCAAAATTGATTGTGGAGGCACATCCGCGGTTCTTAACCGATCCTTTTAAAATAGGTGTCCTTTTGCGTATTTTCATAGGAGATTACTAAAATCGGATGCGCATAAAAATCGTATGCACGTTGCGTGATTTTTAGCCATTTTTAGGGTTTTTGCATAGTAAAGTGCATCGAGTGGCACACTTTGACCGCTAAATTAAACATCGAAAAATTAATAATTATTGAAAGACATTGATTCGGTTTATACGAAAATCGCATGCGCATCAACTGATTTCAACTAATTCGCGAATTGCAAGCTTTTCAATATTGATAATTTTTATGTATTGTAAGTGCAATATATTTAGCCATTAATGACGTCGAAACTCTTATCAGATGAATCTGCCGATATTTAACAATCATCTAAAAGAATTTGCAAAAGAAAGCGTCGTATATTTTAGAAGATTAAGGCAAAACCGTGTCCTCTTAAACATACTAAAAAATCGAAAATTCCAAAAAACATTTGTTTTAATTCAAAAATTAATTTATTTTATTTTCCGATATCTTCATGTTTCTATTTGTTTTTCGCGACTATTAAACCGTATTTCAGTGTGATTTGACTAGTATGCAAAGATAACAATGGTGTTTAAGCATTTGTGAAGAAATTCGCGAATTACAACGAATAGGAATTCATTTAATTTATATTTGAAATACAAGATTTAAAACCGCTATAACTTTTGTGCGCAGCATCCGAATTTGTGAACGCGAACATATTTCGAATCAGCATATTTTTCTTAACCTATGTACCAAAAATCAGGAATGTGCTCGCAAAAAAATTTTTCAAATTTTTTTTAATGGAATTTTAAAAGAATTTTGTAATTTCCCATATATCTACTAGGAATATATTAAATATTAGCTCTATAACATTGTGTTGCCTGTGGGCAACATTGGGCCACATAGGGTTAATTATTGTTTTGTGTATGCAGGCCAGTAACCCAAATAAAGAAACAACTCGAATGGTTTCACAATGCATGGGTTGAAGATTAATGCTGATTATACATATTTAGTTAATTTTATAGTAATTCAAAAATTGTATAAATATTCAATACAAAATAAAGATTCTTTGTAGATTACAAGAAATTGTAAAACTACAAAGATTACGTGATTTAAGTGTCGCGTAGATCAATATTAATAACAAATTAATCAAATTGTTTTGTTAGGTACAAAATAAAACAACGTAAAATACAACCACATTTTTGAATTAGCTTTTATACTTTAATTATTATGACGTTAAGTGTCCAAAGTACAAACATGTACTCACTTCTGCTTGTCACTGTACCTAATTTTTAACTGTGATTTAATTATTTATATTTAATTTTTATTATATAAATGTTGTGGAGTCCCGTTTTAATTTAAGTAAATAATAGACAAAATCACAAATAACAGAGTAAGTTGTGTTTGCGGGTTATTTAGGATATTTGTATTTTGTTTTTGCAAAATAGTCAGGCTGAATCCCAGTTGTTGTTTTCATAAAAAAAACTATAGTAATTGATAGTACTGTGGTATACCCATTTGTTTTTAGGGCTTAAGTCTAGTTTAGGGGCTCCACCCGGATCGCTTTGAAATTTTTGCCGTAAGTAGTCCTCGTTGTGCTGATTACAGTGATATATATATTTTATTTGGGGGAAATGCATACTTCCCGAGATATGGGCCTTGAAAGTTTGGAATATACCTTGGTTAAAACGGCCGTTTTACTAATGCCACCAAAGCAATATGGGTATCATTTTAAAGGGTTTGAATAGTGCTTTAAAAATAAATATAGTATATCATTGTAAATTATATAATATTAACTAAAATTGAAAGAAAAAACATTTGGATTGCGTAGCCATGTATGCGCCTGTCCATAGGTGAAAGTCTTAAGCCCCGGCCGAAGGCCGGCTACTTAGAAAACTTTGAATTTGATTTGAAAATTGCTTTTAAAAAAGGATTTGGATTGCGTAGCCATGTATGCGTCTGTCCATAGGTGAAAGTCTTAAGCCCCGGCCGAAGGCCGGCTACTTTAAAAAACCTAAATTTGGTTTGGAAATTGCTCTTAAAAAAGGATTTGGATTGCGTAGCCATGTATGCGTCTGTCCATAGTTGAAAGTCTTAAGCCCCGGCCGAAGGCCGGCTACTTAAAAAACCTTAAATTTGATTTGAAAATTGCTCTTAAAAAAGGATTTGTATTGCGTAGCCATGTGTGCGCCTGTCCATAGGTGATAGTCTTAAGCCCCGGCCGAAGGCCGGCTACTTAAAAAACTTAAATTTGATTTGAAAATTGCTCTTAAAAAAGGATTTGGATTGCGTAGCCATGTATGCGCCTGTCCATAGGCGAAAGTCTTAAGCCCCGGCCGAAGGCCGGCTACTTAAAAAACCTTGAATTTGATTTGAAAATTGCTCTTAAAAAAGGATTTGGATTGCGTAGCCATGTATGCGTCTGTCCATAGGTGAAAGTCTTAAGCCCCGGCCGAAGGCCGGCTACTTAAAAAAACCTAAATTTGGTTTAGAAATTGCTCTTAAAAAAGGATTTGGATTGCGTAGCCATGTATGCGTCTGTCCATAGTTGAAAGTCTTAAGCCCCGGCCGAAGGCCGGCTACTTAAAAAACCTTAAATTTGATTTGAAAATTGCTCTTAAAAAAGGATTTGTATTGCGTAGCCATGTGTGCGCCTGTCCATAGGTGAAAGTCTTAAGCCCCGGCCGAAGGCCGGCTACTTAAAAAAACCTAAATTTGATTTGGAAATTGCTCTTAAAAAAGAATTTGGATTGCGTAGCCATGTATGCGCCTGTCCATAGGTGAAAGTCTTAAGCCCCGGCCGAAGGCCGGCTACTTAAATAACCTTAAATTTGATTTAAAAATTGCTCTTAAAAAAGGATTTGGATTGCGTAGCCATGTATGCGCATTCGTTGTAAGCTTTAAAATGATACCCATATTGCCTTTGTGGCATTACTAAAACGGCCGTTTTAATCAAGATATTCTCCGAACTTTCAAGGCCCATATATCGGGAAGTATGCATTTCCCCCACATAAAATATATATCACTGTAATCAGCTCAACGAGGACTACTTACGGTAAAAATTTCAAAGCGATCCGATTGGAGCCCCTAAACTAGACTTGTTCCGTTTTTAGATTGCCAAATTTTTATTTTTTATCCGATTAAATTGAAATTTTACACTTAACATGCTACATGTGTTGGCTTTCCATGTATCAATTTGAAAATAATATTATTCTAACAATGTGTTCCCTTGCAATTGATATCTTGCATAATTTATTGTTTTTAGTGAATGTGAATTAGCTCGAGATTTATGTCTGTTAAGATTTTTAACGGATATGTTGAGTGGAACTTTAATTATACCCTTCTCCACACTGTGGTACAGGGTATTATGTCTTTGTGTATATGTTTGTAACAGGCAAATAAAACGAGAAAAAGTGGATCTATATTTATAATTTTTTTGTGGAGAGATTTAGTACCCAATAAGAACCCAATGTACCAAATTTCAGTGAACTCGGTTGAAAAACACGCTCAAGAACCCCAAAATACCGAAAATTGGGGGAAACCTTTATATGCGAGCTATGCCTAAACGTGGACCGATATATCCCATCTTCGAACGTGACCTGCCTGGAGACCAACATTTCAGCACACTATCTCAATTCCTTCAGAAGATAGCGTAATTACAACAGACGGACATGCCTAGATCGTCTTAGAATTTTACCCTGATCAAGAATATATATATAATTTGTAGGGTCGGAAATGAATATTTCGATGATTTACAAACGGAATGACAAAAATTAATATACCCTCCATACTATGGTGGAGGGTATAATAAGTGCATTTTTATTTTTTTCATAGATTAATAAATTAGCTCTTGAAAATGTTAGAAAAAGCCAACGAAACGAGCAAAATATGAAACAAAACTCGTTTTATTTTCCTAACAATTACCTGACAAAAAAGCCCAACAAGAAACATAACAAACTGGGATTCAGCATGACTATTTTGTAAAAACAAAATACAAATAGTATCTCAAACAACCCGCCAACACTACTGAAATTCATAAAAATAAATCAATAAATTAAATATTTTCTTTGTTATTATAGGATATTGTTATCTTAATTGTTTTGGCGTAATCCTTTTCAGTTGATCACACATATCGGACAGATTCTGAAATGAAGACAGAAAATAAAGAAACAACACACAACACTTACAATATCCACATTCAAAGCACTTGCTATACTTTTTAATTTAATTTTTTTTTAATATTGTTATTTCAGATTTTATTACGAAAACTTGCACTTTCGAAAACGCCTTAGAAAATAAAATTTTGCTTCAAAAGAATTGAAAAAACAAAAGGGCAACAAAAATACACTAGCTGCAAAACCATATGAGGAAACTATAAGCACATTTACATACAACAGAAAATTCAGAAACAACGTGAACAACGTTAAACAAACATTTATTTGTTACACATATTAATATTTTTACTAAAATTACTTTTGCGAATCTGTTATTAACATTCATTTCACTGGATATTTCATTGTATGCTCGTAAACAAACAATGCATCGACAATAAAACGGAAGCCTGACTGCTTTTGAACTGCGTAGCACATACGTGACAGCAACATTTTGAAATAGTATGTAATGTAAATACTGTGTACTGTTACATTATGGAACAGGATGCAATGATCGAATGCAAAACAATTAACATGTTGGAAGTAAGCCGATATTAAAAATAAAAAAAAAAAAATTATTAAACAGGACATCTTGAGTTACAATTTGCGTTTAGGTTAGGTGGAAAAGAACGGTGGATTATACCACCACATGTCCAACAAAAAGAAGGACATACACATAAGCCAATTGGGGCCTGTTGTGCACTGTAGGAATGAAATTAGGGAAATTTAGATTAAGCATTTTGGCATTCCTTCAGTCTTCTCCATTCACACCCCTCATATCGGCTAGTCCCAAGAATTTTTTTCGAAGGCCTGTAAATGCCGAGCAGTGGCACAGGAAATGTTTGTTCCCCCTATGATTCCAGGAATTTGTGAGAATTCCTTCATTCTTCTCCATTCACACCCCCACAGATCGGGTAGTCCGTGAATAGTTTCATATTCCAAGAATTGTTATCGAAGGCTTTCACTGTCTTCCTCACTGTCTACCCTCGGTCAACTGCTTCCTTCTTTTTGTCTAGCGTTAGGGCTTGCATAGTTTTGTCTTCATTTGGTTCACTCTATAAAATTTTTGTAATCTTGCCTGTCCCCTCATTATCTATCCCAAAGAGGTTTGTGGGCCTCATTCGCCCATGCTCGCATTACTACTTACAAACGGAATGACAAAAATTAATATACCCTCCATACTATGGTGGAGGGTATAATAAGTGCATTTTTATTTTTTTCATAGATTAATAAATTAGCTCTTGAAAATGTTAGAAAAAGCCAACGAAACGAGCAAAATATGAAACAAAACTCGTTTTATTTTCCTAACAATTACCTGACAAAAAAGCCCAACAAGAAACATAACAAACTGGGATTCAGCATGACTATTTTGTGAAAACAAAATACAAATAGTATCTCAAACAACCCGCCAACACTAAAAATATATCAATAAATTAAACATTTTCTTTTTTATTATAGGATATTGGTATCTTAATTGTTTTGGCGTAATACTTTTCAGTTGATCACTCATATCGGACAGCTTCTGAAATAAAGACAGAAAGTAAAGAGTGAACACACAACACTTACAATATCCACATACACAGCACTTATTATACTTTATAATTTAATTTTTTTGATATTGTTATTTCATATTTTATTACGAAAACTTGCACTTTCGAAAACGCCTTAGAAAATAAAATTTTACTTCAAAAGAATTGAAAAAACAAAAGGGCAACAAAAATACACTAAATCCACATCATATACAGTGCGCATGTAAATGCGCTATATGACTGCGCTTCCAAAATGTATCAAAGCCATTTTTGTATACAATACAATGCAAAGTTACCAAACATTGCAACTATGAACTTTGCAAATATTTACAATATATAATGAATGTTATGCAATGTATCACTAACAAAACAGCTATTTTATTAAATAAACAAACATGTATGCATAGCGCGGCAGATCGCCCAAAAAATGCTGTCAACCTTAACTGTCAACTGCTTCCTTCTTTTTTGTTTAGCGTTAGGACTTGCATAGTTTTGTCTTCATTTGGTTCACTCTATAAAATTCCCCTCATTATCCCAAAGAGGTTTGTGCTGAAGTGTTTGACATTACTCACATCTATTGTGTGTAGTACAGTGTCAGTTCTAGCTAATTGGTTGGCTATCTCGTTGCCTATACTCCTGTATGACTACCGATAGTTCGTACAAGTCCTTGCTGTGAGAAATTGTTAATGGTATTTATACATTCTAGTACATTCTTCGATTTAACTTTCACTTTCGAAAACGTCTTAGAAAATGAAATTTTACTTCAAAAGTTTAATAGTACACCTATTATTTGGTATTTTTGGGGTTTTGGCGAATTCACTCTAAATTCACTTCTCAAATTCTTATGGTTTGCCAAAGACCCGGCCGGACATAACGTTGCTTTTTATTGTTGATCATTCATCCGTCCATCCGACAAGATTAGTGATTATATCTCTCCTATGATTAATTGAAGTCCATATGAAGCAAAATGAAGTCGGAGTATAATACATAATTCGACGTTGTGAGTTTGAGTGCAAAAGAGCCGGAAAGTTGGTTGAAGATTAGTCAGCGTAGGGACTAGAAACTATAACATAACATTTCTGTCTTAATATAAACTCAATACTAGTTGTCCCAGATTTCCAAAAAAAAAAATCTCCAGTGGCTTCTCGTCCATCCAATTCTTAAAATATTCTGTTAACGTATTCTTTTCAGGCAAAAATTTTTCCCGGCTGGACATAACGTTGTTTTTTCTTGTTCTTCATTCATCCGTCCATCTGACAAGATTAGCGATTATATACCTCCTATGACGAATTGAAGTCCATATGTCATAAAATGAAGTCCAATTTAATACATAATTCGACGTTGTGATTTTGAGTGCAAAAGAGCTGAAAAGTTGGTTAAAGATTATTCAGCGTAGGAACTAGAAACTATAACATAATATTTCTGTCGTAATATAAACTCTATACTAGTTGTCCCAGATTTCCAAAAAAATATCCAGTTGCTTCTCGTCCACCCAATTCTTAAAAAAAATTCTTGGCGTATTCTTTTCAGGCAAAATTTTTGCTCTAATGGGTCCAGAACCCATATCAAATGTCAATTCTTGTATCTCAACTGATTTTGTTTTTGAAAACAATTTCTGTCAATAGTTGTTATATCAAGCATAGCTCTTATATTTGCAACAAGCGACACAATACCATTCACCTTAGGACTCAGGTTGACTCCTGTTCCTATATCGCCATGATCGTAATATTTTAATGCCTTAAAAGAATCCATGATCGTAATATTTTAATGCCTTAAAAGAATCCAAATAACCACTTTTCGGTTATTTCTTTTGATAACCGCAGCGCAAAATTTGTAGAGAGTCAATGATCTAACCCGTTCATACATCATCATTTTCACCTTTAATAAAAATAGGAAATGAAATTAATAGAGTAACTTCGGGTAATGTGGCCCACCATTTTCTTTATTTGATATTGTGGGCGTACCAAGGGTAAAAACTGAAAACAAATTGTTTTGACAACATAGTATATTTGTTGGCTAAATATATTCCAGGTCAAGAATTATATATATTTGTATATAAAAATAGTTTGTATAAAAAAACCCTAAGCTGCAAATAAAACTAACTTGGCTGGTAATGTAGACCAGTATGTGTGGGTAATGAGCATCTGTAAGTGGTTTGGTTGTGATAAATTTCAATTTATTACACTCTTGGGTGACAATAAATGGAAAAATATATGGGTTCATGTTTTGGAATAGCCCCCATTTAAGAGTACCGCCCCATTTGCGGTATTTTGAAGGCCCTTGCTTCATTATCCAACCGAAGCACCTGTTTTTTATGCACATCGAGTTTTCAGTGGATAGAATACCTCCTCGCATATTAAATGCACCCACGTTTCGAACTCGTCCTCATGAAAAGGTCCCATTTTTTTATAGTGGTCCACATTACCCGACATTAAATTTTTTTATTTAGAAATAATTATCGGCTTCAAAAATTAATAAAAATTAAAAATCGCCGATTGTAATTACAGCTAAACGTATATTTTTGTTAAAGAAAACAAGAAAAATCACATAACTTCTTTATATTCGAGAAAAACAAAGTGTTTGACTACTGTGCAAAAACGTTCGACTACTGTGCTAAAAAATGTTCAAAAAACACTTTTACAATCAGAGCTACATTTTCTACCACTACATTTTCAACATTGCAATTATTTATTAAAAACCAATTTTAATGTTTGTTTTCACTAATAAGGAAAATATTTATCAAGGCGGCATTGACATATTTCAAGCATTTTCTTAGATATGGGGGGTGGTCCACATTTGACGCATGGTCCATGTTTAAGTTAGTAAAACATATTGATTTTATACTTGTGGGCGTTTTATTTATTGTGTTTGAAAACGCATTGAATTCCATATTCGTTCAATCTGCCTACTCCCTAATATTACAACATTGAAATGTCAATGAACAGGTAATCTGTCATCTCTCTATTTTCCACTCAACTATTTTCCTTAATAAAGCAACTGCTTTTATTTTAATTTAAATCTAAAACGTTCGTGTTTTAATTCTTTATTTGCACGCAATTTCGGCGTCAACATTTTGATCCGTTCGAGCCGGATATTAACTAGCATCGTTGCAACATTTTGGTCCTTCGAGCCGGATTCGAGCTTTTGGAAGCGAATTTCTAATTGGAATTTTTCGTTTGCATTTTTCAACAGAAAAACAACAACACAACATCATAACCATCCCCTTACCTCATCATCCCTACACATAATCATCATCAATATCATCTTCATCAACAAAAACAAGTAGTTCAGTGCAGTGCTTTTTTATTTTCTTTGTGAGCTCGCGATAAAAAAATAACAAACATAATAACTAAAACAAAACATAAACAACAAATTCGACGGCCTATTTGCAACAACAAATGCAACGGCCGCTTTACAACGTTTGTCTCTCCGTCTGTCGTATATTAGTCGCAGACGGACTAATCGCGATCAGTGAAAAAAGAAAAAAAAATTGTTAAAAATTTTCGTATTTAATTTGTGGTTTTATTCTAAAAAGTGAGTCGTTAATATTTAATAATTTTTCTATTAAAAGTTTTTAAAAAAACAATTGGTGTTTTAAGTGAAATTATTAAATTATTTTTAAAATAAAGAATATCAAGAAAAAAAATAACCAAACACCTAACAAAATTTTTTAGTTATTTTTTCTTACCTACATACGCTGGTTAACGTACGTACGTTGGTTGTCGCCATACACAATTATAATTACATAGTTACGTTGGTTGACATACGTACGCTAGCCACCACTAGCCTATCGTTTAACCATACACACACGCTATACACATACATACCATTAGTTAGGCAACCGTCGCTCGCCTTGTTGAGTTGTTTTCTTTCGTTTCTTCTTTGTTACGTGTATGCTACACACATCGGGTCGGTCGAGTGTGGTTAGTTAACACGTTTGGTACAGTTGAAGTTGAAGTTGACATTTTTTTTATTGAATTAGTAGTGTGTATGACTATTTGAAATATAGTTGTGTATTATAATAACGCAATACACCCTACAGTCCGCATTGCTAGATATTCATATAATTAATATTTTTTAGTATTATATATATTGAATTTAGTTGAAAATAATATAATTTTGATATTATTTACATTACTATATTTATAAGACATTTATTTTGATTTAATTTTTCAAATTGAGTGGAAAATTTATAAATTTTTTAAACCTTTTTTCGAAGTTTTGCCGATTTTTTTGGTTAATTTTTCTTGAAAATTAAACTTTTCGTGTAGTTTCTTTGCTACAATTTTGATATTATCGTACGATTTTTTGCATTTGTTAAAAATTACTTGCTCTTTGTTGGTCTTTGGACAATTTTTTGTGGTTTTTAAATATATTCTTTGCAAAATTTTGGAATTTTTTTCTTGAAATTTGTTGTCAATTGGACAATTTTGGCTTGTTTTTTGAACAATTTTTATCGGTTTTCAAATATTATTTCGGATATTAGGATCGTTTTAGCAAATTTGAGCTATATTTCATTGAAAATTGTGGTAAAATCGTCGGAATTTTGAAAACTTGTTGGACATTTTTTGGAATTTTATCCAAATATTGGATTTCGTTCGATTTTTTAATTTTTATTTCGATTTTTGGCATATTTTCCCTTCAATTTTCGTTCTTAATTGAGAAAATCATCACATTTTGGAATTTTTCATAATATTTTTGATCGTTCAGCGTTTTTTGGCATTTAATACTCCAAGATGTTTACTCCTTTGGATAGTTTTATCAGAGTTTCGGACTCTTTTGTTAAATTCGTGGAATATATCCGGGCAATGAATCTCGAAGATATTAATATTTTTGCTCTGGAAGTCCGTAGCGTCGAACTAGAAAAAGTTTGGAAAGAAACAGAGGATAAGTTTAGAACGTGTATTCTCTATTTGGAAACGTCTGAAGAGACGACCAAAGAAATTCTCGTGTATGAAAAATATATGGAATGTTTATCAAACTTGAATTGTAAGCTGTCAGAATTAAAGGGCGAACAACAATTGATGAACTCCTCTCGTAGTAGTTCAGTAGCTTCTCTAACGCAGCATCACTGTGATATTCCTAGGGAAGCGCAGCCATCAGATGTAGCGGTAGGAAATCGAGGTCTTCTCCCCACACTCGTTCGGAAGTGGTTAATTCAGATACTAGCTCTCCAATATTGCGTATTGAAGATCCTAGTACTCCCCAGACCTTCACAATTCCCCAAAATTTAGACAGTGTACATAGTCTAACATTACCTCCATGTGATACCGATATTTTCGAAGGAGATTTTCAGTCATGGCCTACGTTTAGAGACCTTTTCAGCACGGTTTATATAAATAATACGCGTTTGAGCGATATTGAGCGTCTTTGCCATTTAGTGCGCAAAACCAGGGGCCAAGCTCGGGAAATTGTATCGAAATTTCCTTTAACGCATCGTAGTTTCGGTCCAGCGTGGAATGCGTTTAAAGACACGTATGATAATCCGCGTTTACTTATCCACAATCAGATAAAATCACTTTTCGCTCTGCCGGTACTTCAAAATGAATCCACTTCGGGTCTTAAAATTATCCAAAGAGGAATTAATAATTGTTTGTCAGCGATGTCTACACAAAAAATTGGGACCCATTTTTAGAGTTCTTATGTCTTCAACGGCTCACGCACTCAAACCTTGTGGGACCAAAGCGTTAGGGACAAAGCAGCTATTTCACTATTAGATAGCTATTTCAGATTTAGATAGCTTCCTAACAGAGAGAATTTGAACTCTAATGTGCCTGCATGATATGAGAGGAAGTGAGTAGGCATCCAAATCGAATGTAAAACGGGTCCACACGCATTTGACTAAATCGGATACGTCAAATACTTTCAAATCGCCACAAAAAAAGGAGTGTATTCTCTGTCCATCAACTTTTTGAATGCCCTCGTTTTAGAAATATGTCGATTTCTACCAGGTTTTCAATCGTTAAGCGCCGTCGCCTTTGTGTCAATTGTTTGCGAAAGGGGCACGAAGTTAAAAAATGTCTCAGTAAGCATCGGTGTTCTCAATGTAGCAGAACACATCATACTTTGTTACATCGCAACGACTCCTCACACAACAAAACGCCTTCGGTTCCAATAGACCCTCTAGTAATTCGGTCAATCCAACTCCTTCATCTACGTCGTCTTCTTGTACTCTTCGACAAGTTTTCCATGCAACACAAAATAAATCGGTCCTTTTAGGAACAGCGATGGTAAATCTACTTCATTACGGAATCTCGTACCCAGCTAGGGCCCTAATAGACCCCGCTTCAGAGTCGTCGTTTTTGTCTGAGCGGCTTCAAAATCGTCTGAAACTCCCTGTCCCGTCAACTAATGTTAGCATTTCGGGCGTAAATTGTGCAATTTCGGCAAATTCACGCAAAGTTTGTTCGATAAAGATCGGAAGTCCCTGTGATCCCTCGGTCTTACTATCCACCAACGCATTAGTGTTGCCAATGATATCGGGAAGTTTACCATCATTCTCTGTCTCCTCAGATAATTATTTATTAAAAACCAATTTTAATGTTTGTTTTCACTAATAAGGAAAATATTTATCAAGGCGGCATTGACATATTTCAAGCATTTTCTTAGATATGGGGGGTGGTCCACATTTGACGCATGGTCCATGTTTAAGTTAGAAAAACATATTGATTTTATACTTGTGGGCGTTTTATTTATTGTGTTTGAAAACGCATTGAATTCCATATTCGTTCAATCTGCCTACTCCCTAATATTACAACATTGAAATGTCAATGAACAGGTAATATGTCATCTCTCTATTTTACACTCAACTATTTTCCTTAATAA